>NW_026781839.1:0-170164 GCF_030144855.1 Hypanus sabinus
GACTCACCTACCACCCCACCAGCCTCCCCATCCAGCACACGATTCTCCAGACTCACCTCCCACCCCAACAGCCTCCACACCCAGCACACGATTCTCCAGACTCACCTACCACCCCACCAGCCTCCACATCCAGCACACCACGATTCTCCAGACTCACCTCCCACCCCACCAGCCTCCACATCCAGCACACGATTCTCTAGACTCACCTCCCACCCCACTAGCCTCCACATCCAGCACGGGATTCCCCAGACTCACCTCCCACCCCACCAGCCTCAACATCCAGCACATAATTCTCCAGACTCTCCTACCACTCCACAGCCTCCACATCCAGCACACGATTCTCCAGACTCACCTCACACCCCACCAGCCTCCACATCCAGCACACGATTCTCCAGACTCACCTCCCACCCCACCGGCCTCCACATCCAGCACACGATTCTCCAGACTCACCTCCCACCCCACCAGCCTCCACATCCGGCACACGATTCTCCAGACTCACCTCCCACCCCACCAGCCTCAACATCCAGCACATAATTCTCCAGACTCACCTACCACCCCACCAGCCTCCACATCCAGCACACGATTCTCCAGACTCACCTACCACCCCACCAGCCTCCACATCCAGCATACGATTCTCCAGACTCACCTCCCACCCCCACCAGCCTCCACATCCAGCATACGATTCTCCAGACTCACCTCCCACCCCACCAGCCTCCACATCCAGCACACGATTCTCCAGACTCACCTCCCACCCCACCAGCCTCCACATCCAGCACACGATTCCCCAGACTCACCTACCGCCCCGACAGCCTCCACGTCCAGCATTTGATTCTCCAGACTCACCTCCCACCCCACCAGCCTCCACATCCAGCACATAATTCTCCAGACTCACCTCCCACCCCACCAGCCTCCACATCCAGCACACGATTCTCCAGACTCACCTACCACCCCACCAGCCTCCACATCCAGCACACGATTCTCCAGACTCACGTCCCACCCCACCAGCCTCCACATCCAGCACACGATTCTCCAGACTCACCTACCACCCCAACAGCCTCCACATCCAGCACACGATTCTCCAGACTCACCTCCCACCCCACCAGCCTCCACATCCAGCACACGATTCCCCAGACTCACGTCCCACCCCACCAGCCTCCACACCAGCACACGATTCTCCAGACTCACCTACCACCCCACCAGCTTCCACATCCGGCTCACGATTCTCCAGACTCACCTCCCACCCCACCAGCCTCCACATCCAGCACATATTCTCCAGACTCACCTCCCACCCCACCAGCCTCCACATCCAGCACACGATTCTCCAGACTCACCTCCCACCCCACCAGCCTCCACATCCAGCACATGATTCTCCAGACTCCCCTCCCACCCCGCCATCTCCACATCCAGCACACGATTCTCCAGACTCCCCTCCCACCCCACCAGCCTCCACATCCAGCACACGATTCTCCAGACTCACCTCCCACCCCACCAGCCTCCACATCCAGCACACGATTCTCCAGACTCACCTACCACCCCACCAGCCTCCACATCCAGCACACGATTCCCAGACTCACCTACCACCCCACCAGCCTCCACATCCAGCACACGATTCTCCAGACTCACCTACCACCCCACCAGCCTCCACATACAGCACACGATTCTCCAGACTCACCTACCACCCCACCAGCCTCCACATCCAGCACACGATTCTCCAGACTCACCTACCACCCCATCAGCCTCCACATCCAGCACATGATTCTCCAGACTCACCTCCCACCCCACCAGCCTCCACATCCAGCACAGGATTCCCCAGACTCACCTACCACCCCACCGGCCTCCACATCCAGCACACGATTCTCCAGACTCACCTCCCACCCCACCAGCCTCTGCATCCAGCACATATTTCTCCAGACTCACCTCCCACCCCACCAGCCTCCACATCCAGCACACGATTCTCCAGACTCACCTCCCACCCCACCAGCCTCCACACCAGCACACGATTCTCCAGACTCACCTACCACCCCACCAGCCTCCACATCCAGCACACGATTCTCCAGACTCACCTCCCACCCCACCAGCCTCCACATCCAGCACACGATTCTCCAGACTCACCTCCCACCCCACTAGCCTCCTCATCCAGCACAGGATTCCCCAGACTCACCTCCACCCCACCAGCCTCCACATCCAGCACATAATTCTCCAGACTCTCCTACCACCCCACCAGCCTCCACATCCAGCACACGATTCTCCAGACTCACCTCACACCCCACCATCCTCTGCATCCAGCACATATTTCTCCAGACTCACCTACCACCCCACCAGCTTCCACATCCAGCACACGATTCCCCAGACTCACGTCCCACCCCACCAGCCTCCACATCCAGCACACGATTCTCCAGACTCACCTACCACCCCACCAGCTTCCACATCCGGCACACGATTCTCCAGACTCACCTCCCACCCCACCAGCCCCACATCCGGCACACGATTCTCCAGACTCACCTCCCACCCCACCAGCCTCCACATCCAGCACACGATTCTCCAGACTCACCTCCCACCCCACCAGCCTCCACATCCAGCACACGATTCCCCAGACTCACCTCCCACCCCACCAGCCTCCACATCCAGCACACGATTCTCCAGACTCACCTCCCACCCCACCAGCCTCCACATCCAGCACACGATTCTCCAGACTCACCTCCCACCCCACCAGCCTCCACATCCAGCACACGATTCTCCAGACTCACCTACCACCCCACCAGCCTCCACATCCAGCAAACGATTCTCCAGACTCACGTCCCAGCCCACCAGCCTCCACATCCAGCACACGATTCTCCAGACTCACCTACCACCCCAACAGCCTCCACATCCAGCACACGATTCTCCAGACTCACCTACCACCCCACCAGCTTCCACATCCGGCTCACGATTCTCCAGACTCACCTCCCACCCCACCAGCCTCCACATCCAGCACATAATTCTCCAGACTCACCTCCCACCCCACCAGCCTCCACATCCAGCACACGATTCTCCAGACTCACCTCCCACCCCACCAGCCTCCACATCCAGCACATGATTCTCCAGACTCCCCTCCCACCCCACCAGCCTCCACATCCAGCACATGATTCTCCAGACTCCCCTCCCACCCCACCAGCCTCCACATCCAGCACACGATTCTCCAGACTCACCTCCCACCCCACCAGCCTCCACATCCAGCACACGATTCTCCAGACTCACCTCCCACCCCACCAGCCTCTGCATGCAGCACATATTTCTCCAGACTCACCTACCACCCCACCAGCCTCCACATCCAGCACACAATTCTCCAGACTCACCTCCCACCCCACCAGCCTCCACACCAGCACACGATTCTCCAGACTCATCTACCACCCCACCAGCCTCCACATCCAGCACACGATTCTCCAGACTCACCTCCCACCCCACTAGCCTCCACATCCAGCACAGGATTCCCCAGACTCACCTCCCACCCCACCAGCCTCCACATCCAGCACATAATTCTCCAGACTCTCCTACCACCCCACCAGCCTCCACATCCAGCACACGATTCTCCAGACTCACCTCACACCCCACCAGCCTCTGCATCCAGCACATATTTCTCCAGACTCACCTACCACCCCACCAGCTTCCACATCCAGCACACGATTCTCCAGACTCACCTCCCACCCCACCAGCCTCCACATACAGCACAGGATTCCCCAGACTCACCTACCACCCCACCAGCCTCCACATCCAGCACACGATTCTCCAGACTCACCTCCCACCCCAGCAGCCTCTGCATCCAGCACATATTTCTCCAGACTCACCTACCACCCCACCAGCCTCCCCATCCATCACACGATTCTCCAGACTCACCTCCCACCCCACCAGCCTGCACACCAGCACACGATTCTCCAGACTCACCTACCACCCCACCAGCCTCCACATCCAGCACACGATTCTCCAGACTCACCTCCCACCCCACCAGCCTCCACATCCAGCACACGATTCTCCAGACTCACCTCACACCCCACCAGCCTCCACACCAGCACACGATTCTCCAGACTCACCTCCCACCCCACCAGCCTCAACATCCAGCACACGATTCTCCAGACTCTCCTACCACCCCACCAGCCTCCACATCCAGCACACGATTCTCCAGACTCCCCTCCCACCCCACCAGCCTCCACATCCAGCACACGATTCTCCAGACTCCCCTCCCACCCCACCAGCCTCCACATCCAGCACACGATTCTCCAGACTCACCTCCCACCCCACCAGCCTCCACATCCAGCACACGATTCTCCAGACTCACCTACCACTCCACCGGCCTCCACATCCAGCACATGATTCTCCAGACTCACCTCCCACCCCACCAGCCTCCACATACAGCACAGGATTCCCCAGACTCACCTACCACCCCACCAGCCTCCACATCCAGCACACGATTCTCCAGACTCACCTACCACCCCACCAGCCTCCACATCCAGCACATGATTCTCCAGACTCACCTCACACCCCACCAGCCTCCACATCCAGCGCAGGATTCCCCAGACTCACCTACCACCCCACCAGCCTCCACATCCAGCACACGATTCTCCAGACTCACCTCCCACCCCACCAGCCTCTGCATCCAGCACATATTTCTCCAGACTCACCTACCACCCCACCAGCCTCCACATCCAGCACACGATTCTCCAGACTCACCTCCCACCCCACCAGCCTCCACACCAGCACACGATTCTCCAGACTCACCTACCACCCCACCAGCCTCCACATCCAGCACACGATTCTCCAGACTCACCTCCCACCCCACCAGCCTCCGCATCCAGCACACGATTCTCCAGACTCACCTCCCACCCCACTAGCCTCCACATCCAGCACAGGATTCTCCAGACTCTCCTACCACCCCACCAGCCTCCACATCCAGCACACGATTCTCCAGACTCACCTCACACCCCACCAGCCTCTGCATCCAGCACATATTTCTCCAGACTCACCTACCACCCCACCAGCTTCCACATCCAGCACACGATTCTCCAGACTCACCTCCCACCCCACCAGCCTCCACATACAGCACAGGATTCCCCAGACTCACCTACCACCCCACCAGCCTCCACATCCAGCACACGATTCTCCAGACTCACCTCCCACCCCACCAGCCTCTGCATCCAGCACATATTTCTCCAGACTCACCTACCACCCCACGAGCCTCCCCATCCAGCACACGATTCTCCAGACTCACCTCCCACCCCACCAGCCTCCACACCAGCACACGATTCTCCAGACTCACCTACCACCCCACCAGCCTCCACATCCAGCACACGATTCTCCAGACTCACCTCCCACCCCACCAGCCTCCACATCCAGCACACGATTCTCTAGACTCACCTCCCACCCCACTAGCCTCCACATCCAGCACGGGATTCCCCAGACTCACCTCCCACCCCACCAGCCTCAACATCCAGCACATAATTCTCCAGACTCTCCTACCACCCCACCAGCCTCCACATCCAGCACACGATTCTCCAGACTCACCTCACACCCCACCAGCCTCTGCATCCAGCACATATTTCTCCAGACTCACCTACCACCCCACCAGCCTCCACATCCCGCACACGATTCTCCAGACTCACCTCCCACCCCACCAGCCTCCACATCCGGCACACGATTCTCCAGACTCACCTCCCACCCCACCAGCCTCCACATCCGGCACACGATTCTCCAGACTCACCTCCCACCCCACCAGCCTCCACATCCAGCACACGATTCTCCAGACTCACCTCCCACCCCACCAGCCTCCACATCCAGCACACGATTCTCCAGACTCACCTCCCACCCCACCAGCCTCCACATCCAGCACACGATTCTCCAGACTCACCTCCCACCCCAACAGCCTCCAGATCCAGCACACGATTCTCCAGACTGACCTCCCACCCCACCAGCCTCCACATCCAGCACTCGATTCTCTAGACTCACCTACCACCCCACCAGCCTCCACATCGGGCACACGATTCTCCAGACTCACCTACCACCCCACCAGCCTCCGCATCCAGCACATAATTCTCCAGACTCACCTCCCACCCCACCAGCCTCCACATCCGGCACACGATTCCCCAGACTCACCTACCACCCCACCAGCCTCCACATCCGGCACACGATTCTCCAGACTCACCTCCCACCCCACCAGCCTCCACATCCGGCACACGATTCCCCAGACTCACCTCCCACCCCACCAGCCTCCACATCCAGCACACGATTCTCCAGACTCACCTCCCACCCCACCAGCCTCCACATCCAGCACACGATTCTCCAGACTCACCTCCCACCCCACCAGCCTCCAGATCCAGCACACGATTCTCCAGACTCACCTCCCACCCCAACAGCCTCCAGATCCAGCACACGATTCTCCAGACTGACCTCCCACCCCACCAGCCTCCACATCCAGCACTCGATTCTCTAGACTCACCTACCACCCCACCAGCCTCCACATCGGGCACACGATTCTCCAGACTCACCTACCACCCCACCAGCCTCCGCATCCAGCACATAATTCTCCCGTCTCACCTACCACCCCACCGGCCTCCACATCCAGCTCAGGATTCTCCAGTCTCACCTACCACCCCACCAGCCTCCGCATCCAGCTCATAATTCTCCAGACTCACCTACCACCCCACCGGCCTCCACATCCAGCACAAGATTCTCCAGACTCTCCTCCCACCTCAGCAGCCTCCACATCCAGCACACGATTATTCAGACTCCCCTACCACCCCACCAGCCTCCACATCCAGCACACGATTCTCCAGACTCACCTCCCACCCCACCGGCCTCCACATCCAGCACACGATTCTCCAGACTCACCTCCCACCCCACCAGCCTCCACATCCGGCACACGATTCTCCAGACTCACCTCCCACCCCACCAGCCTCCACATCCAGCACATAATTCTCCAGACTCACCTACCACCCCACCAGCCTCCACATCCAGCACACGATTCTCCAGACTCACCTACCACCCCACCAGCCTCCACATCCAGCATACGATTCTCCAGACTCACCTCCCACCCCACCAGCCTCCACATCCAGCATACGATTCTCCAGACTCACCTCCCACCCCACCAGCCTCCACATCCAGCACACGATTCTCCAGACTCACCTCCCACCCCTCCAGCCTCCACATCCAGCACACGATTCCCCAGACTCACCTACCGCCCCGACAGCCTCCACGTCCAGCATTTGATTCTCCAGACTCACCTCCCACCCCACCAGCCTCCACATCCAGCACATAATTCTCCAGACTCACCTCCCACCCCACCAGCCTCCACATCCAGCACACGATTCTCCAGACTCACCTACCACCCCACCAGCCTCCACATCCAGCACACGATTCTCCAGACTCACGTCCCACCCCACCAGCCTCCACATCCAGCACACGATTCTCCAGACTCACCTACCACCCCAACAGCCTCCACATCCAGCACACGATTCTCCAGACTCACCTCCCACCACACCAGCCTCCACATCCAGCACACGATTCCCCAGACTCACGTCCCACCCCACCAGCCTCCACACCAGCACACGATTCTCCAGACTCACCTAACACCCCACCAGCTTCCACATCCGGCTCACGATTCTCCAGACTCACCTCCCACCCCACCAGCCTCCACATCCAGCACATAATTCTCCAGACTCACCTACCACCCCACCAGCCTCCACATCCAGCAGACGATTCTCCAGACTCACCTCCCACCCCACCAGCCTCTGCATCCAGCACATATTTCTCCAGACTCACCTACCACCCCACCAGCCTCCCCATCCAGCACACGATTCTCCAGACTCACCTCCCACCCCACCAGCCTCCACACCAGCACACGATTCTCCAGACTCACCTACCACCCCACCAGCCTCCACATCCAGCACACGATTCTCCAGACTCACCTCCCACCCCACCAGCCTCCACATCCAGCACACGATTCTCTAGACTCACCTCCCACCCCACTAGCCTCCACATCCAGCACGGGATTCCCCAGACTCACCTCCCACCCCACCAGCCTCAACATCCAGCACATAATTCTCCAGACTCTCCTACCACTCCACCAGCCTCCACATCCAGCACACGATTCTCCAGACTCACCTCACACCCCACCAGCCTCCACATCCAGCACACGATTCTCCAGACTCACCTCCCACCCCACCGGCCTCCACATCCAGCACACGATTCTCCAGACTCACCTCCCACCCCACCAGCCTCCACATCCGGCACACGATTCTCCAGACTCACCTCCCACCCCACCAGCCTCAACATCCAGCACATAATTCTCCAGACTCACCTACCACCCCACCAGCCTCCACATCCAGCACACGATTCTCCAGACTCACCTACCACCCCACCAGCCTCCACATCCAGCATACGATTCTCCAGACTCACCTCCCACCCCACCAGCCTCCACATCCAGCATACGATTCTCCAGACTCACCTCCCACCCCACCAGCCTCCACATCCAGCACACGATTCTCCAGACTCACCTCCCACCCCACCAGCCTCCACATCCAGCACACGATTCCCCAGACTCACCTACCGCCCCGACAGCCTCCACGTCCAGCATTTGATTCTCCAGACTCACCTCCCACCCCACCAGCCTCCACATCCAGCACATAATTCTCCAGACTCACCTCCCACCCCACCAGCCTCCACATCCAGCACACGATTCTCCAGACTCACCTACCACCCCACCAGCCTCCACATCCAGCACACGATTCTCCAGACTCACGTCCCACCCCACCAGCCTCCACATCCAGCACACGATTCTCCAGACTCACCTACCACCCCAACAGCCTCCACATCCAGCACACGATTCTCCAGACTCACCTCCCACCCCACCAGCCTCCACATCCAGCACACGATTCCCCAGACTCACGTCCCACCCCACCAGCCTCCACACCAGCACACGATTCTCCAGACTCACCTACCACCCCACCAGCTTCCACATCCGGCTCACGATTCTCCAGACTCACCTCCCACCCCACCAGCCTCCACATCCAGCACATAATTCTCCAGACTCACCTCCCACCCCACCAGCCTCCACATCCAGCACACGATTCTCCAGACTCACCTCCCACCCCACCAGCCTCCACATCCAGCACATGATTCTCCAGACTCCCCTCCCACCCCGCCATCTCCACATCCAGCACACGATTCTCCAGACTCCCCTCCCACCCCACCAGCCTCCACATCCAGCACACGATTCTCCAGACTCACCTCCCACCCCACCAGCCTCCACATCCAGCACACGATTCTCCAGACTCACCTACCACCCCACCAGCCTCCACATCCAGCACACGATTCCCCAGACTCACCTACCACCCCACCAGCCTCCACATCCAGCACACGATTCTCCAGACTCACCTACCACCCCACCAGCCTCCACATACAGCACACGATTCTCCAGACTCACCTACCACCCCACCAGCCTCCACATCCAGCACACGATTCTCCAGACTCACCTACCACCCCATCAGCCTCCACATCCAGCACATGATTCTCCAGACTCACCTCCCACCCCACCAGCCTCCACATCCAGCACAGGATTCCCCAGACTCACCTACCACCCCACCGGCCTCCACATCCAGCACACGATTCTCCAGACTCACCTCCCACCCCACCAGCCTCTGCATCCAGCACATATTTCTCCAGACTCACCTCCCACCCCACCAGCCTCCACATCCAGCACACGATTCTCCAGACTCACCTCCCACCCCACCAGCCTCCACACCAGCACACGATTCTCCAGACTCACCTACCACCCCACCAGCCTCCACATCCAGCACACGATTCTCCAGACTCACCTCCCACCCCACCAGCCTCCACATCCAGCACACGATTCTCCAGACTCACCTCCCACCCCACTAGCCTCCTCATCCAGCACAGGATTCCCCAGACTCACCTCCCACCCCACCAGCCTCCACATCCAGCACATAATTCTCCAGACTCTCCTACCACCCCACCAGCCTCCACATCCAGCACACGATTCTCCAGACTCACCTCACACCCCACCATCCTCTGCATCCAGCACATATTTCTCCAGACTCACCTACCACCCCACCAGCTTCCACATCCAGCACACGATTCTCCAGACTCACCTCCCACCCCACCGGCCTCCACATACAGCACAGGATTCCCCAGACTCACCTACCACCCCACCAGCCTCCACATCCAGCACACGATTCTCCAGACTCACCTCCCACCCCACCAGCCTCTGCATCCAGCACATATTTCTCCAGACTCACCTACCACCCCACCAGCCTCCCCATCCAGCACACGATTCTCCAGACTCACCTCCCACCCCACCAGCCTCCACACCAGCACACGATTCTCCAGACTCACCTACCACCCCACCAGCCTCCACATCCAGCACACGATTCTCCAGACTCACCTCCCACCCCACCAGCCTCCACATCCAGCACACGATTCTCCAGACTCACCTCCCACCCCACTAGCCTCCACATCCAGCACAGGATTCCCCAGACTCACCTCCCACCCCACCAGCCTCAACATCCAGCACATAATTCTCCAGACTCTCCTCCCACCCCACCAGCCTCCACATCCAGCACACGATTCTCCAGACTCACCTCACACCCCACCAGCCTCTGCATCCAGCACATATTTCTCCAGACTCACCTACCACCCCACCAGCCTCCACATCCCGCACACGATTCTCCAGACTCACCTCCCACCCCACCAGCCTCCACATCCGGCACAGGATTCTCCAGACTCACCTCCCACCCCACCAGCCTCCACATCCAGCACACGATTCTCCAGACTCACCTCCCACCCCACCAGCCTCCACATCCAGCACACGATTCTCCAGACTCACCTCCCACCCCACCAGCCTCCACATCCAGCACACGATTCTCCAGACTCACCTCCCAGCCCACCAGCCTCCACATCCAGCACACGATTCTCCAGACTCACCACCCACCCCAACAGCCTCCACATCCGGCACACGATTCTCCAGACTCACCTCCTACCCCACCAGCCTCCACATCCAGCACACGATTCTCCAGACTCACCTCCCACCCCACCAGCCTCCACATTCAGCACACGATTCTCCAGACTCACCTCCCACCCCACCAGCCTCCACATCCAGCACACAATTCTCCAGACTCACCTCCCACCCCACCAGCCTCCACATCCGGCACACGATTCTCCAGACTCAACTACCACCCCACCAGCCTGCACATCCGGCACACGATTCTCTAGACTCACCTACCACCCCACCAGCCTCCACATCCGGCACACGATTCTCCAGACTCACCTCCCACCCCACCAGCCTCCGCATCCAGCACATAATTCTCCAGACTCACCTACCACCCCACCAGCCTCCACATCCAGCACACGATTCTCCAGAGTCACCTACCACCCCACCAGCCTCCACATTCAGCACATGATTCTCCAGACTCACCTACCACCCCAACAGCCTCTGCATCCAGCACATGATTCTCCAGACTCACCTACCACCCCACCAGCCTCCACATCCAGCACACGATTCTCCAGACTCACCTACCACCCCACCAGCCTCCACATCCAGCACACGATTCTCCAGACTCACCTCCCACCCCACCAGCCTCCACATCCAGCACACGATTCCCCAGAGTCACGTCCCACCCCACCAGCCTCCACATCCAGCACACGATTCTCCAGACTCACCTCCCACCCCACCAGCCTCCACATCCAGCACATGATTCTCCAGACTCACCTCCCACCCCACCAGCCTCCACATCCAGCACACGATTCTCCAGACTCACCTACCACCCCACCAGCCTCCACATCCAGCACACGATTCTCCAGACCCACCTCCCACCCCAACAGCCTCCACATCCAGCACACGATTCTCCAGACTCACCTCCCACCCCAACAGCCTCCACATCCAGCACACGATTCTCCAGACTCACCTACCACCCCAACAGCCTCCACATACAGCACACGATTCTCCAGACACACCTCCCATCCCACCAGCCTCCACATCCAGCACACGATTCTCCAGATTCACCTCCCACCCCACCAGCCTCCGCATCCAGCACATAATTCTCCAGACTCACCTACCACCCCACCAGCCTCCACATTCAGCACATGATTCTCCAGACTCACCTACCACCCCACCAGCCTCCGCATCCAGCACATAATTCTCCAGACTCACCTACCACCCCACCAGCCTCCACATCCAGCACACGATTCTCCAGACTCACCTACCACCCCACCAGCCTCCGCATCCAGCACATAATTCTCCAGACTCACCTTCCACCCCACCAGCCTCCACATCCAGCACACGATTCTCCAGACTCACCTCCCACCCCAACAGCCTCCACATCCAGCACACGATTCTCCAGACTCACCTCCCACCCCACCAGCCTCCACATCCAGCACACGATTCTCCAGACTCACCTCCCAGCCCACCAGCCTCCACATCCAGCACACGATTCTCCAGACTCACCTACCACCCCACCAGCCTCCACATCCAGCACATAATTCTCCAGACTCACCTCCCACCCCACCAGCCTCCACATCCAGCACACGATTCTCCAGACTCACCTCCCACCCCACCAGCCTCCACATCCAGAACACGATTCTCCAGACTCACCTCCCACCCCACCAGCCTCCACATCCAGCACATCATTCTCCAGACTCACCTCCCACCCCACCAGCCTCCACATCCAGCACACGATTCTCCAGACTCACCTACCACCCCACCAGCCTCCACATCCAGCACACGATTCTCCAGACTCACCTCCCACCCCACCAGCCTCCACACCAGCACACGATTCTCCAGACTCACCTACCACCCCACCAGCCTCCACATCCAGCACACGATTCTCCAGACTCACCTCCCACCCCACCAGCCTCCACATCCAGCACACGATTCTCTAGACTCACCTCCCACCCCACTAGCCTCCACATCCAGCACGGGATTCCCCAGACTCACCTCCCACCCCACCAGCCTCAACATCCAGCACATAATTCTCCAGACTCTCCTACCACTCCACCAGCCTCCACATCCAGCACACGATTCTCCAGACTCACCTCACACCCCACCAGCCTCCACATCCAGCACACGATTCTCCAGACTCACCTCCCACCCCACCGGCCTCCACATCCAGCACACGATTCTCCAGACTCACCTCCCACCCCACCAGCCTCCACATCCGGCACACGATTCTCCAGACTCACCTCCCACCCCACCAGCCTCCACATCCAGCACATAATTCTCCAGACTCACCTACCACCCCACCAGCCTCCACATCCAGCACACGATTCTCCAGACTCACCTACCACCCCACCAGCCTCCACATCCAGCATACGATTCTCCAGACTCACCTCCCACCCCACCAGCCTCCACATCCAGCATACGATTCTCCAGACTCACCTCCCACCCCACCAGCCTCCACATCCAGCACACGATTCTCCAGACTCACCTCCCACCCCACCAGCCTCCACATCCAGCACACGATTCCCCAGACTCACCTACCGCCCCGACAGCCTCCACGTCCAGCATTTGATTCTCCAGACTCACCTCCCACCCCACCAGCCTCCACATCCAGCACATAATTCTCCAGACTCACCTCCCACCCCACCAGCCTCCACATCCAGCACACGATTCTCCAGACTCACCTACCACCCCACCAGCCTCCACATCCAGCACACGATTCTCCAGACTCACGTCCCACCCCACCAGCCTCCACATCCAGCACACGATTCTCCAGACTCACCTACCACCCCAACAGCCTCCACATCCAGCACACGATTCTCCAGACTCACCTCCCACCCCACCAGCCTCCACATCCAGCACACGATTCCCCAGACTCACGTCCCACCCCACCAGCCTCCACACCAGCACACGATTCTCCAGACTCACCTACCACCCCACCAGCTTCCACATCCGGCTCACGATTCTCCAGACTCACCTCCCACCCCACCAGCCTCCACATCCAGCACATAATTCTCCAGACTCACCTCCCACCCCACCAGCCTCCACATCCAGCACACGATTCTCCAGACTCACCTCCCACCCCACCAGCCTCCACATCCAGCACATGATTCTCCAGACTCCCCTCCCACCCCGCCATCTCCACATCCAGCACACGATTCTCCAGACTCCCCTCCCACCCCACCAGCCTCCACATCCAGCACACGATTCTCCAGACTCACCTCCCACCCCACCAGCCTCCACATCCAGCACACGATTCTCCAGACTCACCTACCACCCCACCAGCCTCCACATCCAGCACACGATTCCCCAGACTCACCTACCACCCCACCAGCCTCCACATCCAGCACACGATTCTCCAGACTCACCTACCACCCCACCAGCCTCCACATACAGCACACGATTCTCCAGACTCACCTACCACCCCACCAGCCTCCACATCCAGCACACGATTCTCCAGACTCACCTACCACCCCATCAGCCTCCACATCCAGCACATGATTCTCCAGACTCACCTCCCACCCCACCAGCCTCCACATCCAGCACAGGATTCCCCAGACTCACCTACCACCCCACCGGCCTCCACATCCAGCACACGATTCTCCAGACTCACCTCCCACCCCACCAGCCTCTGCATCCAGCACATATTTCTCCAGACTCACCTACCACCCCACCAGCCTCCACATCCAGCACACGATTCTCCAGACTCACCTCCCACCCCACCAGCCTCCACACCAGCACACGATTCTCCAGACTCACCTACCACCCCACCAGCCTCCACATCCAGCACACGATTCTCCAGACTCACCTCCCACCCCACCAGCCTCCACATCCAGCACACGATTCTCCAGACTCACCTCCCACCCCGCTAGCCTCCTCATCCAGCACAGGATTCCCCAGACTCACCTCCCACCCCACCAGCCTCCACATCCAGCACATAATTCTCCAGACTCTCCTACCACCCCACCAGCCTCCACATCCAGCACACGATTCTCCAGACTCACCTCACACCCCACCATCCTCTGCATCCAGCACATATTTCTCCAGACTCACCTACCACCCCACCAGCTTCCACATCCAGCACACGATTCTCCAGACTCACCTCCCACCCCACCGGCCTCCACATACAGCACAGGATTCCCCAGACTCACCTACCACCCCACCAGCCTCCACATCCAGCACACGATTCTCCAGACTCACCTCCCACCCCACCAGCCTCTGCATCCAGCACATATTTCTCCAGACTCACCTACCACCCCACCAGCCTCCCCATCCAGCACACGATTCT
Organism: Hypanus sabinus; assembly: GCF_030144855.1. NCBI lineage: Eukaryota > Metazoa > Chordata > Chondrichthyes > Myliobatiformes > Dasyatidae > Hypanus > Hypanus sabinus. Next base: position 15,267 of record NW_026781839.1, read on the forward strand.
CCAGACTCACCTCCCACCCCACCAGCCTCCACACCAGCACACGATTCTCCAGACTCACCTACCACCCCACCAGCCTCCACATCCAGCACACGATTCTCCAGACTCACCTCCCACCCCACCAGCCTCCACATCCAGCACACGATTCTCCAGACTCACCTCCCACCCCACTAGCCTCCACATCCAGCACAGGATTCCCCAGACTCACCTCCCACCCCACCAGCCTCAACATCCAGCACATAATTCTCCAGACTCTCCTCCCACCCCACCAGCCTCCACATCCAGCACACGATTCTCCAGACTCACCTCACACCCCACCAGCCTCTGCATCCAGCACATATTTCTCCAGACTCACCTACCACCCCACCAGCCTCCACATCCCGCACACGATTCTCCAGACTCACCTCCCACCCCACCAGCCTCCACATCCGGCACATGATTCTCCAGACTCACCTCCCACCCCACCAGCCTCCACATCCAGCACACGATTCTCCAGACTCACCTCCCACCCCACCAGCCTCCACATCCAGCACACGATTCTCCAGACTCACCTCCCACCCCACCAGCCTCCACATCCAGCACACGATTCTCCAGACTCACCTCCCAGCCCACCAGCCTCCACATCCAGCACACGATTCTCCAGACTCACCTCCCACCCCAACAGCCTCCACATCCGGCACACGATTCTCCAGACTCACCTCCTACCCCACCAGCCTCCACATCCAGCACACGATTCTCCAGACTCACCTCCCACCCCACCAGCCTCCACATTCAGCACACGATTCTCCAGACTCACCTCCCACCCCACCAGCCTCCACATCCAGCACACAATTCTCCAGACTCACCTCCCACCCCACCAGCCTCCACATCCGGCACACGATTCTCCAGACTCAACTACCACCCCACCAGCCTGCACATCCGGCACACGATTCTCTAGACTCACCTACCACCCCACCAGCCTCCACATCCGGCACACGATTCTCCAGACTCACCTCCCACCCCACCAGCCTCCGCATCCAGCACATAATTCTCCAGACTCACCTACCACCCCACCAGCCTCCACATCCAGCACACGATTCTCCAGAGTCACCTACCACCCCACCAGCCTCCACATTCAGCACATGATTCTCCAGACTCACCTACCACCCCAACAGCCTCTGCATCCAGCACATGATTCTCCAGACTCACCTACCACCCCACCAGCCTCCACATCCAGCACACGATTCTCCAGACTCACCTACCACCCCACCAGCCTCCACATCCAGCACACGATTCTCCAGACTCACCTCCCACCCCTCCAGCCTCCACATCCAGCACACGATTCCCCAGAGTCACGTCCCACCCCACCAGCCTCCACATCCAGCACACGATTCTCCAGACTCACCTCCCACCCCACCAGCCTCCACATCCAGCACATGATTCTCCAGACTCACCTCCCACCCCACCAGCCTCCACATCCAGCACACGATTCTCCAGACTCACCTACCACCCCACCAGCCTCCACATCCAGCACACGATTCTCCAGACCCACCTCCCACCCCAACAGCCTCCACATCCAGCACACGATTCTCCAGACTCACCTCCCACCCCAACAGCCTCCACATCCAGCACACGATTCTCCAGACTCACCTACCACCCCAACAGCCTCCACATACAGCACACGATTCTCCAGATACACCTCCCATCCCACCAGCCTCCACATCCAGCACACGATTCTCCAGATTCACCTCCCACCCCACCAGCCTCCGCATCCAGCACATAATTCTCCAGACTCACCTACCACCCCACCAGCCTCCACATTCAGCACATGATTCTCCAGACTCACCTACCACCCCACCAGCCTCCGCATCCAGCACATAATTCTCCAGACTCACCTACCACCCCACCAGCCTCCACATCCAGCACACGATTCTCCAGACTCACCTACCACCCCACCAGCCTCCGCATCCAGCACATAATTCTCCAGACTCACCTTCCACCCCACCAGCCTCCACATCCAGCACACGATTCTCCAGACTCACCTCCCACCCCAACAGCCTCCACATCCAGCACACGATTCTCCAGACTCACCTCCCACCCCACCAGCCTCCACATCCAGCACACGATTCTCCAGACTCACCTCCCAGCCCACCAGCCTCCACATCCAGCACACGATTCTCCAGACTCACCTACCACCCCACCAGCCTCCACATCCAGCACATAATTCTCCAGACTCACCTCCCACCCCACCAGCCTCCACATCCAGCACACGATTCTCCAGACTCACCTCCCACCCCACCAGCCTCCACATCCAGAACACGATTCTCCAGACTCACCTCCCACCCCACCAGCCTCCACATCCAGCACATCATTCTCCAGACTCACCTCCCACCCCACCAGCCTCCACATCCAGCACACGATTCTCCAGACTCACCTACCACCCCACCAGCCTCCACATCCAGCACACGATTCTCCAGACTCACCTCCCACCCCACCAGCCTCCACATCCAGCACATCATTCTCCAGACTCACCTCCCACCCCACCAGCCTCCACATCCAGCACACGATTCTCCAGACTCACCTCCCACCCCACCAGCCTCCACATCCAGCACATAATTCTCCAGACTCACCTACCACCCCACCAGCCTCCTCATCCAGCACACGATTCTCCAGACTCACCTACCACCCCACCAGCCTCCGCATCCAGCACATAATTCTCCAGACTCACCTCCCACCCCACCAGCCTCCACATCCAGCACACGATTCTCCAGACTCAGCTCCCACCCCACCAGCCTCCACATCCAGCACACGATTTCCCAGACTCACCTCCCACCCCACCAGCCTCCACATCCAGCACACGATTCTCCAGACTCACCTCCCACCCCACCAGCCTCCACATCCAGCACATAATTCTCCAGACTCACCTCCCACCCCACCAGCCTCCACATCCAGCACATGATTCTCCAGACTCACCTACCACCCCACCAGCCTCCACATCCAGCACATAATTCTCCAGACTCACCTCCCACCCCACCAGCCTCCACATCCAGCACATAATTCTCCAGACTCACCTCCCACCCCACCAGCCTCCACATCCAGCACACGATTCTCCTTGACTCACCTCCCACCCCACCAGCCTCCACATCCAGCACACGATTCCCCAGACTCACCTTCCACCCCACCAGCCTCCACATCCAGCACACGATTCTCCAGACTCACCTACCACCCCACCAGCCTCCACATCCAGCACACGATTCTCCAGACTCTCCTACCACCCCACCAGCCTCCACACCAGCACATTATTCTCCAGACTCACCTCCCACCCCACCAGCCTCCACATCCAGCACACGATTCTCCAGACTCACCTCCCACCCCACCAGCCTCCACATCCAGCACACGATTCTCCTTGACTCACCTCCCATCCCACCAGCGTCCACATCCAGCACACGATTCTCCAGACTCACCTCCCACCCCAACAGCCTCCACATCCAGCACACGATTCTCCAGACTCACCTCCCACCCCACCAGCCTCCACATCCAGCACACGATTCTCCAGACTCACCTCCCAGCCCACCAGCCTCCACATCCAGCACACGATTCTCCAGACTCACCTACCACCCCACCAGCCTCCACATCCAGCACATAATTCTCCAGACTCACCTCCCACCCCACCAGCCTCCGCATCCAGCACATAATTCTCCAGACTCACCTCCCACCCCACCAGCCTCCACATCCAGCACACGATTCTCCAGACTCAGCTCCCACCCCACCAGCCTCCACATCCAGCACACGATTCTCCAGACTCAGCTCCCACCCCACCAGCCTCCACATCCAGCACACGATTCTCCAGACTCACCTCCCACCCCACCGGCCTCCACATCCAGCACACGATTCTCCAGACTCACCTCCCACCCCACCAGCCTCCACATCCAGCACATAATTCTCCAGACTCACCTCCCACCCCACCAGCCTCCACATCCAGCACATGATTCTCCAGACTCACCTACCACCCCACCCGCCTCCACATCCAGCACATAATTCTCCAGACTCACCTCCCACCCCACCAGCCTCCACATCCAGCACATAATTCTCCAGACTCACCTCCCACCCCACCAGCCTCCACATCCAGCACACGATTCTCCTTGACTCACCTCCCACCCCACCAGCCTCCACATCCAGCACACGACTCTCCAGACTCACCTACCACCCCACCAGCCTGCACATCCAGCACACGATTCTCCAGACTCACCTCCCACCCCACCAGCCTCCACATCCAGCACACGATTCTCCAGACTCACCTCCCACCCCACCAGCCTCCACATCCAGCACACGATTCTCCAGACTCACCTACCACCCAACCAGCCTCCGCATCCAGCACATAATTCTCCAGACTCACCTACCACCCCAACAGCCTCCACATCCAGCACACGATTCTCCAGAATCACCTACCACCCCAACAGCCTCCACATCCAGCACACGATTCTCCAGACTCACCTACCACCCCAACAGCCTCCACATCCAGCACACGATTCTCCAGACTCACCTCCCACCCCAACAGCCTCCACATCCAGCACACGATTCTCCAGACTCACCTCCCACCCCACCAGCCTCCACATCCAGCACACGATTCTCCAGACTCACCTCCCACCCCAACAGCCTCCACATCCAGCACACGATTCTCCAGGCTCACCTCCCACCCCACCAGCCTCCACATCCAGCACACGATTCTCCAGACTCAGCTCCCACCCCACCAGCCTCCACATCCAGCACACGATTCTCCAGACTCACCTACCACCCCACCAGCCTCCACATCCGGCACATAATTCTCCAGACTCACCTCCCACCCCACCAGCCTCCACATCCAGCACACGATTCTCCAGACTCACCTCCCACCCCACCAGCCTGCACATCCAGCACACGATTCTCCAGACTCACCTACCACACCACCAGCCTCCACATCCAGCACACGATTCTCCGGACTCACCTCCCACCCCAACAGCCTCCACATCCAGCACACGATTCTCCGGACTCACCTCCCACCCCACCAGCCTCCACATCCAGCACACGATTCTCCAGACTCACCTCCCACCCCAACAGCCTCCACATCCAGCACACGATTCTCCAGACTCACCTCCCACCCCACCAGCCTCCACATCCAGCACATGATTCTCCGCAACTTCTGCCATCTCCACTTCACAGTGAGTTTGTTGGGGTCATTTCCTGTGTCCAGTGCTCCCAGTGTAGTCTTCTGTATGTCGGTGAGACCCGATGTAGATTGGGAGACTGCTTCACCGAGCACCTAGGCTCGGTCTGCCAGAAGAAGCAGGAACACCCAGAGCCCACCCATGTTATTTCTGCTTGCCATTCCCATTCCAATATGTCAATTCACGGCCTCCTCTAGTGTCATGATGCCGCACTCGGGTTGGAGGAACACCACCTTATATTCCATATGGGTAATTTCCAACCTGATGGCATAAGCATTGATTTCTCAAACTTCTGGTAATGCCCCTTCCTTCATTCTCCATTCCCTTTTCCCTCTTTCATCTTATCTCATTACCTGCCCACTGTCTTCCTCTGGTGCTCCTCTCCCTTTTTCTTTCTTCCATGGACTCCTCTCCTATCAGAGCCCCCCTTCTCCAGCCCTGTATTTACTTCACCAATCAATTTTTCATCTCTTTACCTCATCCCTCCCCCTCCCAGTTTCACCTATCATCTTGTGTTTCTCTCCTCTCTCCCCACGCCTTTTAAATCTACTCATCTTTTTTTCTCTAGTCCTGCCATCAGGTCTTGTCCCAGAATATTGACTACTCTTTTGCATAGATGCTGCCTGGCCTGCTGAGTTCCTCCAGCATTTTGTGTGTGTTGCAAGGCATATAATATGTTAGTTTTGAGTTCAAGAAATGTGAGATAACGTTCAGTTCTATAAGACTCTGGTTAGACCACACTTGGAATATTGTGTTCCCTTTTGGTCGTCTTGTTTTAGGAAGGATGTGGAAACTTTAGAGAAGTGCAGAGGAGATTTTAATCCAGGCAGCATCCTGGCAAAAGCATCTCTTATAAGGACAGGCGGAACTAGCTAGGAACTATTCTCTGGAGTGTTGGTAGATGTGTAGTGACTTCATAGAGGTAGAAACAGAAACATAGAAACCCTACAGCACAATACAGGCTCTTTGGCCCACAAAGCTTTGCCAAACATGTCCCTACCTTAGAACTACCTAGGCTTTACCCATAGCCCTCTATTTTTCTAAACTCCATGTAGCCATCCAGGAGTCTCTTAAAAGACCTTATCAGTTCTGCCTCCACCACCGCTGCCAGTAGCCCATTCCACACACTCACCACTATGTAAAAAACTTACCTGTAAAAAATTTCCTCTGTACCTGCCTTAAACCTGTGCTCTCTTGTGCAAGTCATTTCAGCCCTGGGGAAAAGCCTCTGACTATCCACATGATCAATGCCTCTCATTATCTTGTACACCTCTATCAGGTCACCTCTCATCCTCCGTCACTCCAAGGAGAAAAGGCCAACTTCACTCAACCTATTCTCATAAGGCATTCTCCACAATCCAGGCAGCATCCTTGTAAATCTCCTCTGCACACTTTCTTTAGTGTCCTTCCTATTGTGAGGCAACCAGAATTAAGCACAGTACTCCAAGTAACAAGGTGTAGAAGATGATAAGATGTCTAGATAGGCCAGAGACTATTTCCCAGGGCAGAAATGGGAAGGGAGAATAGTATAGGAGGGATGTGAAAGATAGTTTTTTTAATAGGAAGGTGTGTGGAATGCATTGCTAAGGCTAGTGGTAGAAGCATTATGGACAGTTAAGTGACTATTAGACAGGCACCAAGATGAAAGAAAAATGGATGGCTATGTGGGAAGGAAGGGTTAGATTGATCTTGGAGTGGGCCAAAGGGTCTGTACTATTAAAAATGTGTTAAGATCGCAGAATTCAGTGGACGATATTTGTCTAATTTGTATTGGGGTTTTGCAGAATGAAGACACCTTTCTTCTTATTTGAGTTGGCGGAGAGTCCAGCCCAGCCAGAGTCAGTAAAGTTGCAGCTATATAAATTTGCATATAAGGTGAGTCTCCTGTCTTTTTACCCCTTATCCAGTTCCATTGGCCTAAGACTGGTGTTTGTTTAAATCTATCAAAGGTGGTGACAGATCAGCATATAGGAGAGAGATTGAAAACAGGCCTCCCAACAGTAGCTGGGATGTGGACCACAGATTACAACAGGAAATAGGAAAGGTAATGTCATGGTAGTCATGGGAAATGTCAACATGCAGGTCAATTGGGAAAATCAGGTTGCGAAACGATCTCAGGAGAGTGAGTTTGTTGAGTGCCTATGAGATGGCTTTTTAAGAGCAGTTCGTTGAGCCTACTAGGGGGCCAGCTATACTGGATTGTGTGTAATGTAATGAACCAGAGGTGATTAGGGAGCTTATGGTAAAAGAACCCTTAGGAGGCAGTGATCACAATATGATTGAGTTCAACTTGAAATATGATAGGGAAAAAGTCTTGACGTGGCAATATTTCAGTGGAGTAAGGGAAATTACAGGGGTATGAGAGAGGAGTTGGCCAAAGTAAATTGGAAGGAGATGCTGGCAGGGATGACAGCAGAGCAGCAATGGCTGAGTTTCTGGGAAAAAATGAGGAAGGTGGAGGATAGACTCATTCTAAGAATGAAGAACTACTCAAATAGCAAAATAGTACAACCCTGGATGACAAGGGAAGTCAAAGCTATTGTAAAAGCAAAAGAAAGGCCATACAACAAAGCAAAAATTAGTGGAAAGATAGAAGATTGGGAAACTTTTAAAAACCTACAGAGAGCAACTGAAAGAATCATTGGGAGGGAAAAGATGAAATAAGAAAGCACGCTAGCAAAAATGTTATCAATGTGGGTAGTAAAAGCTTTTTCAAGTATGTACAAAAAAAGAGATGAGAGTGGACATAGGACCACTAGAAAATGAGGCCGGAGAAATAATAAAGGGACAAAGAGATGGCCGGTGAACTAAATGAGTATTTTGCATCAGTCGTCACTGGAAGACACTAGCAGTGTGCCAGATGTTAAAGGATGTGAGGAAGGAGAGTGGGTGCAGTTACTATTACAAGAGAGAAGCTGCTCAAAAAGTTGAAAGACCTAAAGGTACGCAAGTCAACCGGGCCAGATGAACTGCACCCTAGGATTTTGAAAGAGATAGCGGAAAAGTTGTGAAGGCATTAGTAATAATCTTTCAAAAATTATTGGACTCTGACATTGTGCCAGAGGACTGGAAAATTGCAAATATCACTCACTACGTTCTTCAAGAAAGGAAGGAAGCAGCAGAAAGGAACTTACAGACAAGTTGACCTGACCTCAGTGGTTGGGACGATGTTAGAGTCAATTGTTAAGGACAAGGTTATGGAGTACTTGGTGATACCGGACAAAATAGTACAAAGTCAGCTTGATTTCTTTGAGGGAAAATCTTGCCTGACAAACCTGTTGGAATTCTTTGAGGAGATTACAAGTAGGATAGATAAAGGGGATGCAGAAAGCCTTTGACAAGGTGCCACACATGAGGCTGCTTACCAAGCTAAGAGCCCATAGCATTACAGGAAAGTTACTGGCATGGCTGGAGCATTGGCTGATTGCTAGGAAGCAACGAGTGGGAATAAAAGGATCCTTTTTTGGTTGGCTGCCAGTTACTAGTGGTGTTCTGCAGGGGCCAGTGTTAAGACTGCTTTTTATGCTGTATATCAATGATTTAGATGATAGAATAGATAGCTTGGTTGCCAAGTTTGCAGATGATATGAGGTGGAGGGGCAGATAGTGTTGAGGGAACAGTGTTGCAGGACTTAGACAGATTAGGAGAATGGGCAAGTCAGTGGCAAATGAAATACAATGTTGGAAAATACATGGTCATGCACTTTGGTAGTAGAAATAAATGTGCAGATTATTTTCTAAATGGGGAGAAAATACAAAAATCTGAGATGCCGAGGGACTTGGGAGTCCTTGTGCAGAACACCCTAAAGGTTAACTCATAGGTTGAGCTGGTGGTGAGGAAGGCAAATGCAATATATTAGCATTCATTTCAAGAGGTCTAGAATACAAGAGCAGGGATGTGATGCTGAGGATTTATAAGGCACTGGTGAGGCCTCACCTTGAGTATTGTGAACAGTTTTGGGCTCTTCATCTAAGATGTGCTGGCATTGGAGGTTCACAAGGTTGATTCCATGAATGAACGGGTTATTATACAAGAAAAGTTTGATGGTTCTGGGTCTGTACTCGCTGGAATTTAGAAGGATGGAGGGGGGACCTTCTGAATGTAGAAAGGCCTAGACAGGGTAGATGTGGAAAGGATGCTTCACATGCTGGGGGAGTGGTGTTGTTCTAGGACAAGAGGGCAAAGCCTCAGGATAGAGGGGCATCCATTTAAAACAGAGATGCGGAGAAATTTCTTTAGCCAGAGGGTGGTGAATTTACTGCCAGGTTATTGGCTGTATTTAAAGCAGAGCTTGATAGGCTGTTATTTGGACATGGCATCAAAGTTTATGGGGAAAAGGCTGGGGAGTGGTACTGAGGAGGGGAAAAAGGATCAGTGATGATTGAATTGTAGAGCAGACTCGATGGGCCAAATGGCCTAATTCTGCTCCTATGTCTTACGGTGCAATAACAACAACCTGTCACCAAAACCAAAGAGCTGGTTATTGACTAACCACAGGTCTATGAGCCAGTTCTCATCAGGGGATCAGAGTTGAAGAAGGTCAGTAACTTTAAATTCCTAGCGTTAATTATCATTTCAGAGTATCTGTCCTGGATCCAGCAAGTAAGTGGCATTACAAAGAAGGCATATCCTTATGTTCACTTTCTTAGAGATTTGTGAAGATTCAGCATATCATCTAAAAGTTTGACAAATGGAAAACTTTGCATGGTGGAAAATATATTGACTGGTTGCATCACAGCTTGGTGTAGAATTAGCAATGCCCTTTAATGAAAAAGTGATGGATACAGCTCAGTCCATCATAGGTAAAGCTCTCTCCACCATTGAGTAAATACAAAGAGAAGGGAAACAGCATCTATCAAGAAAACCCACCATCCACGTCATAATCCCTTGCTGCTGCTATCCATCTATAAGGAGGTACAGGAGCTTTGGATCCCACAACACAGGTTCAGGAAAAGCTATTACCCCTCAACCATCAAGCTCCTGAAACAGAGCGAGTAACTTTACTTGCCCCAACACTGAACTGATTCCACAACCTATGGACTCAATTTCAAGGACTTTAAAACCTATGCTTTTACTATTGTTTATTTATTATTATTTTGCTTTTTTTTCTGTTTTGTATTGACACAATTTGTTGTTTTTAGCACATTTGTTTATCCATCTTTGTGTGCAGGTTTTCATTTTGCATCTTTGTATTTATAGCGAATACCTGCATGAAAATGAATCTTGGCTGTATATGGTGGCATATGTGCTTTGATAATAAATTTACTTTCAACTTTGAGCTCTTTATTACCATCTAAAGCAGCCTCAGCCTTTCTGACTGAAGTTTATGTATTACTGATTACTCTGTTTAATCTAATCCTCACTTTCAAACTTTGGTTTTTCTTCAGATGTATCAGGAGCTGGTCACTGCAGAGAAGCACCCTGCTAATTGGCACAAGAACTATGCGATAGTCTGTGAGAGGATGTTGCGGCACTCAGCACAGGCTTTGACTGCTGTCGATCCCGAGTTTCTCCTGTCAGAAACCATCAAACATTTCTCACTCTATGCAGACAAAGCACCAGATGACGCACAAATAAATGCCATTGTTCAGGTAACTGGGCACCTGAAGGAAGAGCAGGAGCGGCTAAGGAAACAGAACAGAGGGTGACATTGCAAGACTGAAATGTTTTATTTCCCCTCAGTGAACAGCCAAGCAACCTCAGAATTCATTGACTGATCAATATCGTCCTTAGACTTGTTAATCAAGGTCACTTGATAATAGTTCTAATTTTCTTGCATGTGGCCAAGTGACACCAGGACATTAACAATGAAGAACGGATTACCTCTGATGAAATTGCACATGGTTTTATATTTCAATAATGGTTCTTTTTAGTGGCAGCTGAGATATTTGTTTAAAAAAATGTCCTTCTGTGCTCATTTCCTAGATCACTGGGAGTTTAACTCCAGATATTTGACATTGATGGTGATGATTAGTTGGTACTTGCTTGTTTAGGCAACCAGTCCCAACTGGGGGTGTTGCCTTTGTTTTGTGCTTGTTCCTCCCTCGAAGCAGATTGCTGTGGATGGGGACTGTACTCCAGGATTTTTATCAGAAGGACCCTTTTGGTGTTAGCCTTCCCTACACCTTTGTTGTCAGTCAAAATTTGCCAGAGGGGTGCATCTCCTCCCAAGATGTCCAGAAGGATCAGTTGTCTCCCTCTAGAATGTGGACCAGAGTTAGTGTAGAAAACCTCTCTGGCCCATCTTTAACTTCCACAGTTGGTAAGCCTGTTAGTTCTACGTTAGCGTGTTAGTCATGTTGTTGACTAATACAGCAATTGCTGAGAAGCTGGTCTCACTCACTCCTGATGGCAAGGACAGTTCTATTCTTCATCCTATGGCCATCTACTTGTCAAGTTCCACTAAGGCCAGCAGTGCTGATTTGTAAGATTATTGGGTTTCCTGGCTAAAGGATCACAGATCGAACTTGTATGCCATATACATTTACATGTACAGGTGTCCCCCACTACGAATGTTCACTTTACGCCACTTTGCTTTTACAAAAGACTGAAATTAGTAACCTGTTTTCACATTACAAAGAGGATTTTGGCTTAAGAAAGATTTCATAGGAACACTTTACCTTTGTAAAGGGGGGGGGGATGCCTGTATTAGGAATTTGCTGTGGCGTGTTGGCACAACATGCAATAAAAACAACATTGAACGGTAATAATGAATGAAGAATTATATATAAGAATATTAATAGAGGCTAAAGTATCAATCTGGAATAGAATATGCGTAAAATCCGGGGGTGGAGTGGGGGCAGACTAACTAGAATGGTTGATCACATAACCTGCTTCTGGGAAGAAGTTTGTTTTAGTAGACCTATAGTGCTTTCCAGAAGTGAAACTTTTGGAAAGGTTTGCTGAGTGGGTCACGTCCACAGTGATTCTTCCCGTCCACATCTTCATGTTAGACACATACAAGACCTGCAGTGATGATGGACTGCTGCCATCATTTGCTGTAGTTTTTGTGGATTGTGAGAGGACACTACATCAAACTAGACAGTGATGGCTGATGTGAGGATGCTGTCTATAATGGCAGTGTAGAATTGCACCAGCTTGTACTGGGAAAAGAACATAGAACATAGAATAGTACAGCACATTACAGGCCCTTCGGCCCACAATATTGTGCCGACCCTTAAACCCCGCCTCCCATATAACCCCCCACCTTAAATTCCTCCATGCCTAGTAGTCTCTTAAATTTCACTAGTGTATCTGCCTCCACCACTGACTCAGGCAGTGCATTCCACGCACCAACTGCTCTCTGAGTGAAAAACCTTTCTCTAATATTCCCCTTGAACTTCCCTCCCCTTACCTTAAAGCCATGTCCTCTTGTATTGAGCAATGGTGCCCTGGGGAAGAGGTGCTCGCTGTCCACTCTATCTATTCCTCTTAATGCCTTGGACAGCTCAATCATGTCTCCTCTCATCCTCCTACTCTCCAAAGAGTAAAGCCCTAGCTCCCTTAATCTCTGATCATAATCCATACTCTCTAAACCAGGCAGCATCCTGGTAAATCTCCTCTGTACCCTTTCCAATGCTTCCACATCCTTCCTATAGTGAGGCGACCAGAACTGGACACAGTACTCCCAAGTGTTTTATAGAGCTGCATCATTACATCACGTCTCTTAAACTCTAACCCCAACTTGTGAAAGCTAACACCCCAAAAGCTTTCTTAACTACCCTATCTACCCGTGAGGCAACTTTCAGGGATCTGTGGACATGTACCCCCAGATCCCTCTGCTCCTCCACACTTCCAAGTATCCTACCATTTACTTTGTACTCTGCCTTGGAGTTTGTCCTTCCAAACTGTACCACCTCACACTTCTCCGGGTTGAACTCCATCTGCCACTTCTCAGCCCACTTCTGCAACCTATCAATGTCTCTCTGCAATCTTCGACAATCCTCTACACTATCTACACCACCACCAACCTTTGTGTCGTCTGCAAACTTGCCAACCCACCCTACTACCCCCACATCCAGGTCGTTAATAAAAATCATGAAAAGTAGAGGTTCCAGAACAGATCCTTGTAGGACACCACTATCACAACCCTCCAATCCGAATGTACTCCCTCCACCACGACCCTCTGCCTTCTGCAGGCAAGCCAATTCTGAATCCACCTGGCCAAACTTCCCTGGATCCCATGCCTTCTGACTTTCTGAATAAGCCTACCGTGTGGAACCTTGTCAATTGCCTTACTAAAATCCATGTAGATCACATCCACTGCACCACCCTCATCTATATGCCTGGTCACCTCCTCAAAGAACTCTATCAGGCTTGTTACACACGATCTGCCACACAAAGCCATGCTGACTGTCCCTGATCAGACCATGATTCTCTAAATGCCCATAGATCCTATCTCTAAGAATCTTTTCCAACAGCTTTCCCACCACAGATGTAATGTTCACTGGTCTATAATTACCTGGACTATCCCTACTACCTTTTTTGAACAAGGGGACAACATTCGTCTCCCTCCAGTCCTCACAAAAACAGGTTTATTATTGTGCTGATGAGCAGCTGGGCACATCACAAATCCTGGTGATGCAACTACTGACGCCAGGCAGACAATCTTAAGCGTACTGACCATACCTGTAGACACCAGTCTTGTAAAGACACGGCCCAGAAGGCAATGGCAAACCACTTCTGTAGAAAAATTTGCCAAGTACAATCATGGTCACAGACCATGGTCACCCTTGTCATATGATGATGATAATTGTGCTCCTTCAAACTTTAGCATCCATCTCAGGTGAAATACTTCAAAGGATAGAGGCAAGGTTAGAAAATTAGTTGATATAATGTGAATTTCAGATAAATCACACACTGCATTTAGAATAATAGAAAAGTCAAGATTCCCTGATTGCAATTTTCTAGTCCCCAAATATTGTATCCTTGGAACGAAGGGCGGCTCCCTGCAGCCCCTCTTAGAAGGCAGATAAATCTTTCACCTAATGTCATAAGCAGCTGCACTTCATCCCCATTATTTGAGGTGGAACTACTGTATATTTAGTAATACATGGATTTACCAGTATTGACATTTTTGTTAAAAATGGTTATGTCGACAGGTTATTTTTAAGTGACTTGGCTTGACGTACAAATTGGAGTTGTATATAGATTAGATGATGTTGATTTAAGGAGGCATTATTTAGAGATTATCAAGTGTTTTGCATATTCTACTTCAATATGTTTAATGGATTTTTAAGCATTAGTCACTGTTTTAGGAAACTAAAACAATTGACAATACCTATTATAATAGCTATTATAAACTGGACTGGTCAAAGAACACTGAGGCTGTCTACAAGAAGGGTCAGAGCCGTCTCTATTTCCTGAGGAGACTGAGGTCCTTTAACATCTGCCGGACGTTGCTGAGGATGTTCTACGAGTCTGTGGTGGCCAGTGCTATCATATTTGCTGTTGTGTGCTGGGGCAGCAGGCTGAGGGTAGCAGACACCAACAAAATCAACAAACTCATTTGTAAGGCCAGTGATGTTGTTGGGGTGGAACTGGACTCTCTGACGGTGGTGTCTGAAAAGAGGATGCTGTCCAAGTTTAAAAATAAATTTAAAAAACACGAAATGCTGGCAGAACTCAGCAGGCCAGACAGCATCTATGGGAGGAGGTAATAACGATATTTCGGGCCGAAACCCTTCATCAGGAGTGAAGTAACATGGGATGGTGGAGGGGGGATAAGAAGTGGGGGGAGGGATGAAGTAGAGAGCTGGGAAGTGATAGGCTGGAGGGAAATGGGCTGGGGGAAGGTGGAGAATTATGGGAAATAAAAGAAAGAAAGGTAGGGCTGGGGGGGAGATTATAGTGAGGGGGGGGGAAGAGAGAAAGAGAACCAGACTAAAATAATAGATAGGGATGGGGGGGGGCAGGGGTATTAACGGAGGTCAGTGAGTTGGATGTTCATGCTGGCAGGAAGGAGGCTACCTAGGCAGGAGATAAAGTATTGCTCCATCGATGCACTGATCTCCGTTGATACCCCTGCCCCCTCATCCCTATCTATTATTTTAGTCAGGTTCTCTTTCTCTCTTTCCCCCCCTCACTATAATCTCCCCCCAGCCCTACCTTTCTTTCTTTTATTTCCCATGATTCTCCACCTTCCCGCTAGCCTATCACTTTCCAGCTCTCTACTTTATCCCTCCCCCCACGACCATCCCATGTTACTTCACTCCTGATGAAGGGTTTTAGCTCGAAACGTTGTCACTACCTCCTCCTATAGATGCTGTCTGGCCTGCTGAGTTCTGTCAGCATTTCGTGTTTTTTAAATTTATTTCCAGCATCTGCAGATTCACTCATGATGCTGTCCAAGTTGCATGCCATCTTGGACAATGACTCCCATCCACTCCATAATGTACTGGTTAGGCACAGGAGTACATTCAGCCAGAGACTCATTCCACCAAGATGCAACACTGAATGTCATAGGAAGTCATTCCTGCCTGAGGCTATCAAACTTTACAATTCCTCCCTCGGAGTGTCAGACACCCTGAGCCAATAGGCTGGTCCTGGACTTATTTCCACTTGGCATGATTAACTTATTATTTATTTATGGTTTTATATTGCTATATTTCTTCACTATTCTTGGTTGGTGCGGCTGTAACGAAACCCAATTTCCCCCGGGATCAATAAAGTATGTGTGTCTGTATAATCTCTCTAAGATTGTACCTATTCTTTCAAAAGAAGTGGGTGTTGCTGCTGAGCCCAGCATTTGTAAATTACCGCCTGACCAGAGTGCCATGCTGAGCCACGTCAACGTCTGCAGCGGGTCAGGGTTTCTTCTATGACGGTGTTCACTGAACGGTATTTTTACAGTAATCTGACAGCTTCATGGGATGTTGTAGCTGAGACTTGATTTCTCCAGCCGCCACAATGAAATTTAAACTTGTGTCCAGGTCTCTGAATACTTGTCTAGTAATTTGTGTGGATGAAGGTTAAAAGTAATTAGTGATTACTAATTAGCCAGGAAATCCCTGTATTTTTGTTAGAGCTTTTACCTTCACCTGGATTACATGGTCATGTCTTCAGTGGGAATGAACCCAAATTTTAAAAACCTTACAGCAGTTTATGGCCATCTGGCGCTTTCTCACAAGATTCATTTGGAAAATCTAATGGTATACAAGTGACAACTCTGGTTAGTGTTTGTTTACATTTTGACAGATATGGATTGTAAACAGGCTATTTTGTGCACTTAAGTGGTTATAAAAGGACATACAAGAGCAACCAGAAGTTGAATTCAAAACATATGAAGTTAACACTTCCATAAAACGTAAACACAGGAGATTCTGTAGATCCAGAGCAGGAGGAACTCAGGTAGCATCCATGGAAATGAAGTGGATGTTTTGGACTGCAAAGTGGGAAGATGCCAGAATAAAAAAGTGGGGGAGGGGAAGGTGGAAGCCATGTTAATGAAAAAGGTCAAGGGCTGGAGGAGGATTCTGACAGGAGTGGTGCATGGAAGAAAGGGGGAGATGTTAGGTGGGTAGAGAAGAGGTAAGAAGCAGGAGTGAGGGATAGAAGAAAGGATTTTTTTAACGGAAGGAGAAATCAATATTCATGCCATTACACACATAAGGTGTTGCTCCTTCACCCTGAGGGTGACTCGACACAACGGCAGGACGCGGACCAACAATGTTTGATCACTGGGAAGTTCTGCTTTCATACAACATCTGTAAAAAAATTAAAGTTTCAGGTTGATAATCTTAAACATAAGAACTGGTAAAGGTTATTCATCAAAGATGCTTTAAATGGCACTAAGGGCAAGGTATACAGATTCCAAGGAAAATCTGTGATAAAATGTAGAATAAATGACACTGGGGTTTGAGCTGAAGGTGGTGAAAGCTTGTTGTTTACCGTTTATCTGAATAGAACGGGGAGAAACTAAAGGAACTAAAAAATAATATATGTTAGAGATTATTGACCTCATTAAATCTGATAAATACTGACACAAACTGGAAAGGCTGATAATATGAAATTTATTAAGCCCGGTGGGCTGTGATACTGTTATTCATTGTACTGGAGGCTAAAGATGGACATTATTAAAGTAGTGGTCCTGGACAGTTCCTTCGCTACCGTCCATACGCCTCAACAACACATGTCAGTGAGCAGCTGCTCGACTCGTCCGACCAGGGAGGAGCGGGCCTGCGGATCAGAATCGCCTCGATACTCAGCGGCCGGGCAGAGCCGCAGCCTCGTCTATCTGATCGGTTCATCACACCCGCAGGCCCGGGGCTTGGCCGCCGCCCGCTCACCGCCGGAGCTCACACGCGGCTTCTCATCACGCCGGCCCGGCGCCCGGGATGCCGGCCGATCAAATAAGATCAGTGTAGGGGGCGACGCTCCACTCGCTCTCTCCCACTCACTCACCCACCCTCATTCACTCACTCACCCACTCCCTCACAGCCTCTCCCTCTCCCTCATTCACTCACTCACTCCCTCACAGCCTCTCCCTCTCCGCGTCGCCCGCAAAATGGCCGCTTCCCTGCCGTCCGCTCCTTTTCTGCGTTCTCACCACAACGACGTGCTCGATGGAGGAGGTGCCGCGAAGCGCTGATTTGCTGAACCTCCCGCACTGGCGCCCCCAGCGGTCCCGGAGAGGAAACAATCTTGGCTACTTTTACAAGTATAATTTCAAACACAATTTTGGAGTGAAATTAAAGATCGTTATTTGTAAATAATAAACCCCGGATTCCAGTAAGTTAAAAAACAAGGAAATGGTGAATAATAGATTTTTCAAAGTTCAGATTCCAGGTAAGGAACACTGCAGAGTACTATTAGTCAGACTGTAGTCAACAACTGCAGTCAAGAGAAACCCCTTTGTGATCCCCTCGTCCATTTTTCCCTCCCCACTAATCTCACTCCATATGAGAGGAATGCTAACTCCTCCCTCACCTCCACTCAGGGCCCAAAACAGTCCTTCCAGACGAGACAACACTTCACCTGGAAATCTGCGGGGATTGTCTATTGCATCCGATGCTCCCAATGAGGCTCGTTGTGAATTGAGGGACTGCTTCATCGAACACTTCTGCCCCATCTCCCACAACCAGGACTTCCCAGTGGCCAAACATTTTTCTTCCGATTCCCATTTCAGTTCCGACATGTAGATCCCTGACCTCCTCTTGTACCAAGCTGAGGCTACCCTCAGAGTGGAGGAGCAACACTTTATATTCTTTCTGGGTGCCCTCCAGCCTGATTTCATGAATATGAATTTCCCCTCCCCTTCCCCAATTCCACGTTCTGACTTTTCACTTCTTCTCAACTGCCTACTCTTCTCCCTGGGATCCCCTCCTCCTTCCCTTCCTCCTATTGTCAGATTCTTTCTTCTCCAGCCTTTGACCTCTCCCACCCACCTGGCTTCACCTCACACCTTCCAGCTGGCCTCTTTCCTCTCCCCCTTTCCACCTCAGTCCTGAAACATTGACAGTTTACTGTTTTCCTGACCTGTTGAGTTCCTCCAGCGTTTTGTGCGTGTTGCTTTGCATTTCCGGTGTATGCCGAATTGTAATTCAAGAAGATTCAGCATGATTCTAACTGATCACCTCTCCTTCCTCACTCTCTCAATGCCAGGATTTGAAGGCCAAGATCCAGCCTGTCATTAAAGAACACTTTTACACTGAACATCCAGAGGTCAAGGGTTTGCTGCTAATTTGTCCTCCCTGCAGAAACACCACAATTACGATGCACAAGGAGATGCCAGAAACCATGAAGCAGTCCACACCGGGGTGTGTGAAAAGAGCTGCTTTTAATCAGGGCAGCGATCGAGGTTTAGAAGGCAGAGTCCCACGGCAGTTTTTCTGATTTGAGGAGCGACCAATCAGCAAGCAGCATTGTGTAAAATGAGTTACAGTTTGCTCAGATCCGTGTTCAAAATGTTTAGAAGCAAAGCTTCGAGCCAGTTTACTCTGAGTTGGACAATCCACACACAGACATTCGAGCCAGTTTACTCTGAGTTGGACAATCCACACACAGGCATTCGAGCCAGTTTCTCTCGGACAATCCACACACAGACATTCGAGCCAGTTTCTCTCAGTTGGACAATCCACACACAGACATTCGAGCCAGTTTCTCTCGGACAATCCACACACAGACATTCGAGCCAGTTTCTCTCAGTTGGACAATCCACACACAGACATTCGAGCCAGTTTCTCTCGGACAATCCACACACAGACATTCGAGCCAGTTTCTCTCAGTTGGACAATCCACACACAGACATTCGAGCCAGTTTACTCTGAGTTGGACAATCCACACACAGACATTCGAGCCAGTTTACTCTGAGTTGGACAATCCACACACAGACATTCGAGCCAGTTTACTCTGAGTTGGACAATCCACACACAGACATTCGAGCCAGTTTACTCTGAGTTGGACAAAGTGGATTGGGAAAGTAGGAAGGTACTGGATCTCAGGAGAGGGAGTTTGTAGAATGCCTACTGGGTGGCTTTTTGGAGCAGCTTGTCCATAAGCCCACCAGGGGATCGGCTGTTTTGGATTGGGTGCTGTGTAATGAACCTGAGGCGATTAGGGAGCTAGAGGTAATGGAACCCCTTGGAAGTAGTGATCATAATATGATCGAGTTCGGTTTCAAATTTGAAAAGGAGAAGCTGGTATCAGGTGTATCGATATTTCAGTGGAACAAAGGGAATTACAGTGGTATGAGATAGAGGAACTGGCCCAAGTTGATTGGAAAAGTAAGGTAGATGGAGGGACGGTAGAGCAGAGTTGGATGAAATTCCTGCAAGAAATAAGGAAAGTGCAGGAAAGATATATTCCAAGAAAAAAGAAAATCATGAATGGAAAAATGGCACAAATGTGGCTAATGAGAGAGGTTAAGGTTAAAATAAAAGCAAAAGAGATGGCGTACAAGGAAGCAAAAATTAGTGGGAAAACTGAGGACTGGACGACTTTTAAAAACTTACGGAAGGAAACTAAGAAGGTCATTAGGAAGGAAAAGATGAATTATGAAAGGAAGTTGGCAATTAACATAAAAAAAGGATACTAAGAATTTTAAAAAAATATATGAAGAGTAAAAGAGTGACACGGGTAGATATAGGACCGATTGAAAATGATGCTGGAGAAATTATAATGGGTACCAAAGAGATGGCAGAGGAACTAAATGAGTACTTTGCATCAGTCTTCACAGTGGAAGGCATTAGCAACATACCTGGTTGGAGCCGGAGGTCTCGGGGACTAGAATTAGGTACTGTCAAGATTACGAGAGAGAAAGTGCTTGGGAAGCTAAATGGACTAAGGATAGATAAGTCTCCTGGACCGGATGAGGTGCACCCACGGGTTCTGAAGGATGTGGCTTTGGAGGTTGTGGAGGCTTTGGAAATGAGCTTCCAGGAATCAGTAGATTCCGGCATGGTTCCGAAGGACTGGAAGGTCGCAAATGTAATTCCACTGTTTAAGAAAGGAGGGAGGCAGCAAAAAGAAAATTACAGACCTATTAGACTGACATTGGTAGTTGGAAAGTTATTGGAGTTGATCCTCAAGGACAAGATTATGAAATACCTCAAGGTGTATGACAAGATAGGCCCAAGCCAGCATAGTTTCATGGGGGAAGATCCTGCCTCACCAACCTATTGGAATTTTTTGAGGTAATCTCAAATAAGATTGACAAGGGAGAGGCTGTGGATGTTGTGTATTTGGATTTTCAAAAGGTCTTTGATAAGGTGCCGCATAAGAGGCTGCTTAATAAGATGAGAGCCCATGGAATTACAGGAAAGATATTGGAATGGGTGGAGCATTGGCTCATAGGCAGAAAGCAAAGGGTGGGAATAAAGGGACCCTATTCTGGTTGGTTGCCAGTTACTAGTGGTGTTCCGCAGGGGTCGGTGTTGGGGCCGCTTCTTTTTACACTGTATATCGATGATTTAGATTATGGATTAAATGGTTTTGTGGCTAAGTTTGTGGATGACACCAAGATAGGTGGAGGAGCGGGAAGTGTTGAAGAAATGGAAAGGTTGCAGAGACTTGGTCAGTTTAGGAGAGTGGGCAAAGAAATAACAGATGAGATACAATATTGAGAATTGTACGGTTGTACGTTTTGGAAGAAGAAATAATCGGGCAGATTATTATTTAGATGGGGAAAAAATTCAAAAATCGGTAGTGCAAAGGGACTTGGGGGTCCTCATGCAGGATACCCTAAAGGTTAACCACCAGGTTGGATCAGCAGTAAGGAAAGTGAATGCTATGTTGGCATTCATTTCAAGAGGAACACCTCAGGGAGGTGTTGATGAGGCTGTATGGGGCACTGGTGAGACCTCATTTGGAATACTGTGTGCAGTTTTGGACCCCCTTTCTTAGAAGGGATGTACTGATGTTGGAGAGAGTTCAGAGAAGATTCACGAGGATGATTCCTAGAATACAGGGACTAACGTATGAGGAGCGTTTATCGACTCTTGGACCGTATTCATTAGAGTATAGAAGAATGAGAGGGGATCTCACAGAAACATTTCGAATGTTGAAAGGGTTGGACAGAGTAGATGTGGAAAGGCTGTTTCCCTTGGCGGGTGAGTCCAGGACAAGAAGCCACAGTCTTAGAATTAGAGGGTATCCATTTAAAACAGAGATGAGGAGAAATTTTTTTAGCCAGAGGGTCATGGATTTATGGAATTCGTTGCCACATACAGCTGTGGAGGCCCGATCATTGAGGGTGTTTGAGGAGGAGATTGACAAGTATCTGATTAGTCAGGGCATCAAGGGTTATGGGAAAAAAGCTGGAAATTGGAACTAGACGGGAGAATAGTTTAGCTCATGGTGGAGTGGCGGAGCAGACTCGATGGGCTGAATGGCCTACTTCTGTTCCTTTGTCTTGTGATCGTGTGATCTTTACAGGAGACGCCGGGAAGAGGTATGTCAAGGTGGGAATTGGTGGGTTTATAGAAATTATCAGTAGACAGCTGGTGGAGTGATGGAGACAGAGAGATCGTGGAAGGGGAGAGTGGTGTCAGATGAATTCAAAGGCAGGGTAGAAGTTGGAGGCGAAGTTGATGAACTTGAGGAGCTCAGCATTAAGCAGCACCAATGCAGACGCCAATGTAGCATGGAAAGAGTTGGGAGCATTACTGGGGAAGGTTTGGCACATGGACTGTTCCATGTAGGCATCGAAAAGATGGGCATAGCTGGGCCCATGGCTATTCCTTGAGATTGGAGAAAGAGGGAGGAACTGAAAGAAAAATAGCTAAGGGTAAGAACCAACTGCACTAACAGAGGAGAGTGGTGCTGGAGGGGAGCTGGTCAGGTCTGCTGCTGAGAAAGAAGCAGGCAGCTTTAAAGGCTTATTGACATGGGATAGAAGTATGTAGGGACTGGACATCCATGGTGAAATTTAAGCAATCAGGGCCAGGGAACTGAAAGTTTTTGAGGAGATCAAGAACATGTGAAGTGTTGTAGATAAAGGGAGGAAGGGACTGAACCAGAATGTAGTCACGGTATGTGGACACCACTTTCTGCTGGTCAAAGTGACAGCAAGGGAGGAAGTGACCCACAGGTTCAGGAGTGAGGGTCAAAAAGGAGCATTTTCCAGCAGCCCAGTCAAACAGTGAATCCTTATCAAGGGCAAATAAAAATAAGCTATGGGCAAGTGTTGTGGCCATTGTGTGAGTAGACTAGTGTTAGAGTGGGGAGGCCTTATCTCATCAGTCTTCAGTGAGAACAGGCGTGGGTGAGGTACGTATCTGGTATGTTTCTTCTTTATTCTTCCTCTGTTAGTACATACAGCAGGCTCCGTGTTGTGTGTGATGTGGGAATTCTGCCTCCCAGATAACCACATCTGCACCAGGTGCTTCCAGCTGCAGCTCCTTAGACAATGTGTTAAGGAACTGGGGCTGTAGATTGATAACCTTCAGCTAATATGAGAAACGTGGAGTGATAGATAGGAGCTACGGGTAGATCGGGGCAGGTACCTGGGCAACTGTCAGGAGAGGGAAAGGAAATGGGCAGCCAGTGCAGAGTGTCTCCATGGCAGTTCCCCTCAATAATACTTATACCGTTTTGGATATGGGGGGGGGGGGTGGGGACCTATCAGGAACTAGCCACAGTGACCAGGTCTCTGGTGCTGTGGCTCAGAAGGGAAAAGCAGGGAGAAGAGGACTGCAGTAGTGATAGGACATTCCACAGGCAGTGGTGTAGACATGAGATTCTGTGGACACAGAAGAGGCACCCGGATGGCATGTTGCCTCCCAGGTCTCAGGGTCAACGACGTCTTGGATCGGGTACGTGGCATTCTAAAGGGAGAGGGTGAGCAGCCAGAAGTCTTGGTACATATTGGCACCATTGACATAGATAGGAAAAGGAGGTTGTCCTGAAGAGTGTACATAGGGAGCTAGGTACAAAGCTGGAAAGCAGGACATCCAGGGTAGTCACCTCTGGATTGTTGCCCGTGTTGTGTGCCAGCAAGGGTAAGAACAGGATCATTTAGCAGAGGAATGTGTGGCTGAGGAATTGGTGCAGGGGGCAGGGTTTCAGATTTCTGGATCATTGGGATCTCTTCTGGAGAAGGTATGACTTGTGGAAAAGGAGTGGGTTACACCTGAAGCCCATGGGGAGCAATATCTTTGTGGGCAAGTTTGCTAGAGCAGCTAGGAAGGGTTTAAAGTAATTTTGCAGGGGGATGGGAAACTGAGTGATAGGGCTCTGGTTGGGGCAGTTAGTACGCAAGCAGAGGCAATGTGTAGTGAGACTGTGAGGAAGGACAGGCAACACGGGTGAGTTACAGTGCAGCAGAGGGACAAAACTGAAAAGGGTGACAAATACAAAGTAAATTTATTACAAAGTACATATATGTCACCATGTACAACCCTGAGATTCGTTTTCTTGTGGGCATACTCAAATTTATAGAGTAATAACTACAATAGTAACAATGAAAGATCATCCAACTAGGGAGTTCAACCAGTGTGCTGGACACAATAAACTCAGCAAGTCCAAAAAGAGGAAAAATAATAATAAATAAATAAGCAATAAATATCAAAAATATGAGATGAGGAGTCCTTGAAAGTGAGTCCATAGGTTGTGGGAACATTTCAATAATAAGGCAAGTGAAGTTATCCCCTGTGGTTCAGGAGCCCTATAGTTGAGGATAAACTGGTGGTGTGAGTCCTGAGGCTCTTCTACCTTCTTTCCAATGGCAGTAGCATGAAGAGAGCATGGTCTGTGTGGTGGAGGTCCCTGATGATGGACACTGTTTCCCTGTGACTGTCTTTCATGTAAATGTGCTCAATGGTTGGGAGGACTTTACCAGGGCCCGGGTCCAATGAGCATATGGAAGTGACGGGGCCCGGGTCCAATGAGCGTATTGAAGTGACGGGGCCCGGGTCCAATGAGCGTATGGAAGTGACGGGGCCCGGGTCCAATGAGCGTATTGAAGTGACGGGGCCTGGGTCCAATGAGCGTATGGAAGTGACGGGGCCCGGGTCCAATGAGCGTATGGAAGTGACGGGGCCTGGGTCCAATGAGCGTATGGAAGTGACGGGGCTTGGGTCCAATGAGCGTATGGAAGTGACGGGGCTCGGGTCCAATGAGCATATTGAAGTGACGGGGCCCGGGTCCAATAAGCGTATTGAAGTGATGGGGCTCGGGTCCAATGAGCGTATTGAAGTGAGGGGGCCCGGGTCCAATGAGCATATTGAAGTGACGGGGCCCGGGTCCAACGAGCGTATTGAAGTGATGGGGCCCGAGTCCAATGAGTGTATGGAAGTGACGGGGCTCGGGTCCAATGAGCGTATTGAAGTGACGGGGCCTGGGTCCAATGAGCATATTGAAGTGGCGAGGCCCAGGTCCAACGAGCGTATCGAAGTGGCGAGGCCCGGGTCCAACGAGCGTATTGAAGTGGCGAGGCCCGGGTCCAATGAGCGTATTGAAGTGGCGAGGCCCGGGTCCAATGAGCCCAGGTTTAGACAGTGTAAGCATTGGGCCAAATTGAAGAGGCGAGGGTGTTCAGGCTGGAGGCAGGGGATGCTGCTCTGCGATTTACTTGTCTCTGCACCGAGTCTCTGCACTCTCCAACTGAAGTTCAGAACCCTATTTGCTCACTTTTATTGTTGGCATGATTTGTTTTCATTTCTGTACGTTGGGTATTCAGCGGTCTTTTGTTTTAATGGATTCTATTCGGGTGTCTTCGTTTTGTGGCTGATGAAACTCAAGGTTGTATAAAATATACATAGTTTGATAATAAATGGACTTTGAACTTTGAGTCCTTCTTGTATTTATGAAAAACGCCGAACTTAAATTTTCCGCCAGCAGCAAACCAAAAATAACGTCAGCCAGCTGTCAACCTGAAAAATAAAACTATTTCACTGAACAATGAAAAAATATGAATATACATAAAATAATAGGCAATTAAAATATTTAACATACTTGGTTAATGGGATTTCTGCTCCTGGACCTCAGCGCACAGCGTCTGCACATCAGGGCTGTATGACGTCACCTTCATCTTTACACAGGATCACAAGCTGTCATCTGTGAGGCTTGTTGGGCCTAGAACAGGGCCTCCAAAATAATAACACCTAGGAACCTCTCCTGCTTTGATCACTCAATGAGGACTGACTTATGGACCTCTGGTTTGCTTCTCATGAAGTCTATAATCAGCTTCTTGGTCTTGCTGACAGGACTGAAAGTGTTATATTTGTTATAATCTCTCTCCTTTCAGTTAGTCCTGACGAAGGGTCTCGGCCCGAAACGTCGACAGCGCTTCTCCCTATAGATGCTGCCAGGCCTGCTGTGTTCCACCAGCATTTTGTGTGTGGTGTTATATTTGATATATTTTATATCAGTAGATGGAATAAGTTAGATGATCTTGTAGCGAAGTTAGAGATTGGCAGGCATGACATTGATGTTATGAGCATCACTGAGTTGTGGTTGAAAGAAACATAAAACTCTATCCAGGAGTCTCTTAAAAGACCCTATCGTATCCACCTCCACCACCATTGCCAGCAGCTTATTCCACACACTCCCCACTCTCTGCATAAAAAACTTACCCCTGACATCTCCTCTGTATCTAATTCCAAGCAGCTTAAAACTGTGCCCTCTCATGCTAGCTGTTTCAGTCCTTGAAGATTATAGTTGGGAGCTTAACATCCAAGAATATGTATTGTATCAAAAGGACAGGCAGGTAGGCATATGGGGTGGTGTGGTGTGGCTCTGTCAGTAACAAATGAAATCAAATCTTTAGAAAGTGGTGATACAGGATTGGAGGATGTAGAATTGTTGTGGGTAGAGTTAAGGAACTGCAAGGGTAAAAAGACTGTGATGGGAGTTATATACAGGCCTCTGAAAGGTACCAGGATGTGGGCTACAAATTACAATGGGAGATAGTTATAAAAATAGCATGTTATAGCAATGTTATGGTAGTCACAGTGGGGAGGGGGTGGTTTCGATATGCAGGTAGATTGGGAAAATCAGATTGGTGTTGATTTTGGATCCCAAGAAAAAAAATTTGGAGATTGCTTAGGAGGTTTTTTAGAGCAGTTTGTGGATAAGCCCACTAGATGATCAGCTATTCTGGATAGGGCGTTGTGTAATGAACCAGAGTTGATTAGGGAGCTTAAGGTAAAGGAATCTTTAGGAGACAGTGAACAAAATATGATAGAATTCACCCTGCAACTTGAGAGGGAGAAGCTGAAGTCAAATGTATCAGTATGACAGTGGAGGGAAGAACTGACCAAAATTAAAGGATGGCACTAGCACGTACAGCAGCAAAGCAGCAATGGCTGGAGTTTCTGCAAGCAACTTTGAAGGCATATGGTAGATACATCCTAATGAAGAAAAAGTATTCTAAAGGCAGGAAGATGCAACCATGGCTGACAAGGGAAGTCAAAGTGAACATAAAATCAAAAGAGTGGTGGATGGCTGTATGATGATGATGACTCCTGGTGATGATGATGTATGATGATGATGACTCCTGGTGATGATGATGTATGATGATGATGACTCCTGGTGATGTGACCACTGACGCCAGGCAGACAAGAGTATTGACAATGGCTGGGGTCACCCATCTTGTAAAGACACTGCCCAGAAGAAGGCAATGGCAAACCACTTCTGTAGAAAAAATTTGTCAAGAACAACCCTGGTCAAAGACCATGATCAGTCACATTATATGACATGGCACAATAGTTTCAATATAATTATGGAGAAGAATAGGACTGGACCCAGGGTTGAGATTTTTGATTGGAGAAAGGCTAACTTTGAGGAGATGCGAAAGGATTTAGGAGTGGATTGGGACAATTTGTTTTATGGGAAGGATGTAATAGAGAAATGGAGGTCATTTAAAGGTGAAACTTTGAGGGTACAGAATCTTTATGTTCCTGTTAGGTTGAAAGGAAAGGTTAAAAGTTTGAGAGAGCCATGGTTTTCAAGGTATATTGGAAACTTGGTTCGGAAAAAGAGAGAGATCTACAATAAATATAGGCAGCATGGAGTAAATGAGGTGCTTGAGGAATATAAAGAATGTAAAAAGAATCTTAAGAAAGAAATTAGAAAAGCTAAAAGAAGATATGAGGTTGCTTTGGCAAGTAAGGTGAAAATAAATCCAAAGGGTTTCTACAGTTATATTAATAGCAAAAGGATAGTGAGGGATAAAATTGGTCCCTTAGAGAATCAGAGTGGACAGCTATGTGTGGAGCCAAAAGAGATGGGGGAGATTTTGAACAATTTCTTTTCTTTGGTATTCACTAAGGAGAAGGATATTGAATTGCATAAGGTAAGGGAAACAAGTAGGGTAGTTTTGGAAACTATGATGATTGAAGAAGAGGAAGTACTGGTGCTTTTAAAGAATATGAAAGTGGTTAAGTCTCCAGATCCTGACAGGATATTCCCTAGGACCTTGAGGGAAGATAGTGTAGAAATAGCAAGGGCTCTGACAGAAATATTTCAAATGTCATTAGAAACAGGGATGATGCCGGAGGATTGGCGTATTGCTCATGTGGTTCCATTGTTTAAAAAGGGTTCTAAGAGTAAACCTAGCAATTATAGGCCTGTCAGTTTGACATCAGTGGTGGATAAATTAATGGAAAATATTCTTAGAGATGGTATATATAATTATCTGGATAGACAGGGTCTGATTAGGAACAGTCAACATGGATTTGTGCGTGGAAGGTCATGTTTGACAAATCTAACTGAATTTTTTGAAGAGGTTATGAGGAAAGTTGACAAGGGTAAGGCAGTGGACGTTGTCTATATGGGCTTCAGTAAGGCCTTTGACAAGGTTCTGCACGGAAGGTTAGTTAGGAAGGTACAATCGTTAGGTATTAATATTGAAGTAGTAAAATGGATTCAACAGTGGCTGGATGGGAGATGCCAGAGAGTAGTGGTGGATAACTGTTTGTCAGGTTGGAGGCCAATGACTAGTGGTGTGCCTCAGGGATCTGTACTGGGTCCAATGTTGTTTGTCAGATACATTAATGATCTGGATGATGGGGTGGTAAATTGGATTAGTAAGTATGCAGATGATACTAAAGTAGGTGGTGTTGTGTATAATGAAGTAGGTTTTTGAAGCCTGCAGAGAGATTTAGGCCAGTTAGAACAGTGGACTGAACGATGGCAGATGGAGTTTAATGCTGATAAGTGTGAGGTGCTACATTTTGGTAGGACTAATCAAAATAGGACATACATGGTAAATGGTAGGGCATTGAGGAATGCAGTAGAACAGAGTGATCTAGGAATAATGGTGCATAGTTCCCTGAAGGTGGAATCTCATGTGGATTGGGTGGTGAAGAAAGCTTTTGGTATGCTGGCCTTTATAAATAAGAGCATTGAGTATAGGAGTTTGGATGTAATGTTAAAATTGTACAAGACATTGGTGAGGTCAAATTTGGAGTATTGCGTACAGTTCTGGTCACCGAATTCTAGGAAAGATATCAACAAAATAGAGAGAGTACAGAGAAGATTTACTAGGATGTTACCTGGGTTTCAGCACCTAAGTTACAGAGAAAGGTTGCACAAGTTAGGTCTTTATTCTTTGGAGCGTAGAAGGTTGAGGGGGGACTTGATGGAGGTATTTAAAATTATGTCGGGGATAGATAGAGTTGACATGGAGAAGCTTTTTCCCTTGAGAGTAGGGGAGATTCAAACAAGAGGACATGAGTTGAGAGTTAGGGGGGCAAAAGTTTAGGGGTAACATGAGGGGGAACTTCTTTACTCAGAAAGTGGTAGCTGTGTCGAAGGAGCTTCCAGTAGAAGTGGTAGGGGCAGGTTCGGTAATGTCATTTAAAAAAAATTGGATAGGTCAATGGAAAGGAAAGGAATGGAGGGTTAGGGGCTGAGTGCAGGTAAGTGGGACTAGGTGAGAGTAAGCATTTGGCATGGACGAGAAGGGCCGGGATGGCCTGTTTCCATGCTGTAATTGTTATATGGTTATATGCAGAAAGATTAAAAGAGAGGTGAAAGTAGTAATCGGAGGTAGTAATGGGGGACAAGGAAATAGCAGACCAACTGAATAAGTATTTTGCATTAGTGGAAGACACTCGCAGCATGCTGGAAGCCTGAGAGAGAAGGGGGCAGAGGTGAGGGCAGTGGCTGTTACTAAGGAGAAGGTGACGGGAAAGCTGAAAGGTGTGAAGGTAGATAGATCACCTGGACCAGATAGACTACATCCCAGAGTTCTGAAGGTAGATAAGTTACTTGGACCAGATGGACTACATCCCAGAGTTCAGAAGGTAGATAAGTCGCCTGCACCACATGGACTACATCCAGAGTTCAGAAGGTAGATAAGTTACTTGGACCAGATGGACTACATCTCAGAGTCCTGAAGGTAGATAAGTCACTTGGACAAGATGGACTACATCCCAGATTTCTGAAGGTTGATGTCATTTGGACCAGATGGACTAGATCCCAGAGTTCTGAAGGAAGATAAGTCTCTTGGACCAGATGGACTACATCCCAGAGTCCTGAAGGTAAATATGTCACTCGGACCAGATGGACTACATCCCAAAGTTCTGAGGGGAGATAAGTCACTTGAACCAGATAGACTACATCCCAGAGTTCTGAAGGTGGATAAGTCATTTGGACCAGGTGGACTAGATCCCAGAGTTCTTAAGATAGATAAGTCAATTGAACCAGATGGACTACATCACAGAGTTCTGAAGGGAGATAAGTAATTGGACCAGATGGACTAGATCCCAGAGTTCTGAAGGTAGATAAGTCACGAGCACCACATGGACTACATCCCAGAGTTCTGAAGGTAGATAAGTCACCTGGACCAGATGGACGACATCCCAGAGTTCTGAAGGTAGATAAGTCACCTGGACCAGTTGGACTACATCCCAGAGTTCTGAAGGTAGATGAGACACTTGGACCAGAAGGACTACATCCCAGAGTTCTGAAGGCAAATACGTCACATGGACCAGATGGACTACATCTCAGAGTCCTGAAGGTAGATAAGTCACTTGGACCAGATAGACTACATCCCAGATTTCTGAAGGTTGATAAGTCATTTGGACCAGATGGAGTCCACCCAGAGTTCTGAAGGTAGATTAGTCATTGGACCAGATGGACTACATCCCAGAGTTCAGAAGATAGATAAGTCACTGGACCAGATGGACTACATCCCAGAGCTCTGAAGGAAGATAAGTCAACTGGACCAGATGGACTACATCTCAGACTGCTGAAGGTAGATAAGTCATTGGACCTGATGGACGACATCCCACAGTTCTGAAGATAGATAACTCACCTGGAGAAGCTGGAATAGATCCCAGATATCTGAAGGTGGATAAGTAACCTGGACCAGATGGACTACATCCCAGAGATCTGAAGGTAGATAAGTCATT
The DNA here is from genome assembly GCF_030144855.1 of Hypanus sabinus. Taxonomy (NCBI): domain Eukaryota; kingdom Metazoa; phylum Chordata; class Chondrichthyes; order Myliobatiformes; family Dasyatidae; genus Hypanus; species Hypanus sabinus. The sequence goes on from NW_026781839.1 coordinate 46,243, forward strand.
GGAACAGATGAACCACCTCCCAGAGTTATGAAGGTAGATAAGTCATTGGTCCAGATGGACTACATCCCAGAGTTCTGAAGATAGATAAGTCGATGGACCGGATAGTCCACATCCCAGAGTTCTAAAGGTAGATAAATCAGTCGACCCGATGGACTACATCCCAGAGTTCTGAATGTAGATAAGTCAACTGGACCAGATGGACTACATCTTAGACTTCTGAAGGTAGATAAGTCACTTGGACCAGAGGGACTACATCCCACAGTTCTGAAGATAGATAACTCACCTGGAGAAGCTGGACTAGAGCCCAGATATTTGAAGGTAGATAAGTAACCTGGACCAGCTAGACTACATCCCAGATTTCTGAAGGTGGATAAGTCATTTGGACCAGATGGACTACATCCCAGAGTTCAGAAGGTAGATAAGACACCTGGACCAGATGGACTACATCCCAGAGATCTGAAGGTAGATAAGTCATTGGATCAGATGGACTACCTCACAGAGTTATGAAGGTAGATAAGTCATTGGTCCAGTTGGACTACATCCCAGAGTTCTGAAGATAGATAAGTCATTGGACCAGATGGACTACATCCCAGAGTTCTGAAGGTAGATAAGTCAATGGACCAGATGGTCCACATCCCAGAGATCTGAAGGTAGATAAGACACCTGGACCAGATGGAATACATCCCAGAATTCTGAAGGTAGAGAAGTCGCTTGGACCGGATGCTCCACATCCCAGAGTTCTTAAGGTAGATAAGTCACTTGGACCAGATGGACTATATCCCAGAGATCTGAAGGTAGATAAGTCATTGGACTAGATGGACTACATCCCAGAGCTCTGAAGGTAGATATGTTACTTGGACCAGATGGACTACATCCCAGAATCATGAAAGTAGATAAGTCACTTGGACCAGATGGATTACATCCCAGAGTTCTGAAGGGAGATAAGTCACTTGAACCAGATAGACTAAATCCCAGAGTTCTGAAGGTGGGTAAGTCACTGGGACCAGATGGACTACATCACTGAGTTCTGAAGTAGATGTCATTGGACCAGATGGACTTCATCCCAGTGATCTGAAGGTGGATGTCATTTGGACCAGATAGACTAGATCCCAGAGTTCTGAAGGTGGATATGTTACCTGTACCACATGGACTACATCTCAGAGTTCTGAAGGGAGATAAGTCACTTGAACCAGATGGACTACATCCCAGAGTTCTGAAGGTGGATAAGTCACTGGGACCAGATGGACTACATCCCAGAGTCCTGAAGGTAGATAAGTCACTTGAACCAGATGGACTACATCCCAGAGTTCTGAAGGGAGATAAGACACTTGGAGCAGATAGACTACATCCCAGATTTCTGAAGGTGGATAAGTCATTTGGACCAGATGGACTAGATCCCAGAGTTCTGAAGGAAGATAAGTCAGTTGGACCAGATGGACTCCACACAGAGTTCTGAAGGAAGATAAGTAATTGGACCAGATGGACTACATCCCAGAGTTCAGAAGGTAGATAAGTCATTGGACCTGATGGACTACATCCCAGAGTTCTGAAGGTCGATAAGTTACTTGGACCAGATGGACTACATCTCAGAGTCCTGATGGTAGATAAGTCACCTGGACCAGATGGACTACATCCCAGTTCTGAAGGGAGATACGACAATTGGACCAGATAGACTACATCCCAGATTTCTGAAGGTGGATAAGTCATTTGGACCAGATGGACTATATCTCAGACTTCTGAAGGTAGATAAGTCACTTGAACCAGATGGACTACATCCCAGAGTTCTGAAGGTAGATAAGCCATTGGACCAGATGGACTACATCCCAGAGTTCTGAAGGTAGATAAGTCATTGGAACAGATGGACTACCTCACAGAATTATGAAGGTAGATAAGTCATTGGCCCAGATGGACTACATCCCAGAGTTCTGAAGGTAGATAAGTCATTGGACCAGATGGACTACATCCCAGAGTTCTGAAGGTAGATAAGCCATTGGACCAGATGGACTACATCCCAGAGTTCTGAAGGTAGATAAGTCAATGGACCAGATGGAATACATCCCAGAATTCTGAAGGTAGAGAATTCGCTTGGACCGGATGCTCCACATCCCAGAGTTCTTAAGGTAGATAAGTCACTTGGACCAGATGGACTACATCCCAGAGTTCTGAAAGTAGATATGTTACTTGGACCAGATGGACTACATCCCAGAGTCATGAAGGTAGATAAGTCACTTGGACCAGATCGATTACATCCCAGAGTTCTGAAGGGAGATAAGTCACTTGAACCAGATAGACTACATCCCAGAGTTTTGAAGATGGATAAGTCACTTGGACCAGGTGGACTACATCACTGAGTTCTGAAGTAGATGTCACTGGACCAGAAGGACTTCATCCCAGAGATCTGAAGGTGGATAAGTCATTTGGACCAGATAGACTTCATCCCAGAGTTCTGAAGGAAGATAAGCAATTGGACCAGATGGATTACATCCCAGAGTTCAGAAGGTAGATAAGTCATTGGACTAGATGGACTACATCCGAGATTTCTGAAGGTAGCTAAGTCACATGGACCAGATTGACTACATCCCAGAGTTCAGAAGGTAGAGAAGTTACTCAGACCAGATGGTCCACATCACAGAGTTCTGAAGGTAGATAAGTCAATGGACCAGATGGACTACATCAGAGACTTATGAAGGTAGATATGTTACTTGGACCAGATGGACTACATCCCAGAGTCATGATGGTAGATACGTCACTTGACCAGATTGACTACATCCCAGAGATCTGAAGGGAGGTAAGTCACTTGAACCAGATAGTCTACATCCCAGAGTTCTGATGGTGGATAAGTCACTGGGACCAGATGGACTACATCCCAGAGTTCAGAAGGTAGATAAGTTAATTGGACCAGATGGATTACATCTCAGAGCCCTGAAGGTAGATAAGTCACTTGAACCAGATGGACTACATCCCAGAGTTCTGAAGGGAGATAAGACACTTGAGGCAGATAGACTACATCCCAGATTTCTGAAGGTGGATAACTCATTTGGACCAGATGGACTAGATCCCGGAGTTCTGAAGGAAGATAAGCAATTGGACCAGATGGACTACATCCCAGAGTTCAGAAGGTACATAAGTTACTTGGACCAGATGGACTACATCTCAGAGTCCTGAAGGTAGATAAGTCACCTGCACCAGATGGACTACATCCCAGAGTTCTGAAGGTGGATAAGTCACTTGGACCAGAGGGACTACATCCCACAGTTCTGAAGGTAGATAAGTCATTGTACCAGATGGACTACATCCCAGATTTCTGAAGGTAGATAAGTCAATGGACCAGATGGTCCACACCCCAGAGTTCTGAAGGTAGATAAGACACCTGGACCAGATGGAATACATCCCAGAATTCTGAAGGTAGAGAAGTCGCTTGGGCCGGATGCTCCACATCCCAGAGTTCTTAAGGTAGATAAGTCACTTGGACCAGATGGACTATATCCCAGAGTTCTGAAGGTAGATAAGTCATTGGACCAGATGGACTACATCCCGGAGGTCAGAAGGTAGAGAAGTTACTCGGACCAGATGGTCCATATCCCAGAGTTCTGAAGGTAGATAAGTCAATGGACCAGATGGACTACATCCGAGATTTATGAAGGTAGATAAGGCAACTGGACCAGATGGACTACATCCCAGAATTCTGAAGGTAGATATGTTACTTGGACCAGATGGACTACATCCCAGCGTTCTGAAGGGAGGTAAGTCACTTGAACCAGATAGACTAAATCCCAGAGTTCTGAAGATGGATAAGTCACTGGGACAAGATGGACTACATCGCAGAGTTCAGAAGGTTGATAAGTTAATTGGACCAGATGGACTATATCTCAGTCCTGAAGGTAGATAAGTCACTTAAACCAGATGGACTACATCCCAGAGTTCTGAAGGGAGATAAGACACCTGGAGCAGATAGACTACATCCTAGATTTCCGAAGGTGGATAAGTCATTTGGACCAGATGGACTAGATCCCAGAGTTCTGAAGGAATATAAGTAATAGGACCAGATGGACTACATCCCAGAGTTCAGAAGGTAGATAAGTCACATGGACCAGAATGACTACATCCCAGAGTTCAGAAGGTAGATAGGTTACTTGGACCAGATGGACTACATCTCAGAGTCCTGAAGGTAGATAAGTCATTGGACCAGATCGACTACATCGCAGATTTCTGAAGGTAGGTAAGTCACTTGGAGCAGATGGTCCACATCCCAGAGTTCTGATGGTAGATAAGTCCTTGGACCAGATGGACTACATCCCAGAGTTCTAAAGGTAGATGAGTCATTGTACCAGATGGACTATATCCCAGAGTTCTGAAGGGAGATAAGTCACTGGGACCAGTTGGACTACATCCCAGTTCTGAAGGGAGATACGACAATTGGACCACATAGACTACATCGCAGATTTCTGAAGGTGGATAAGTCATTTGGACCAGATGGACCATATCTCAGACTTCTGAAGGTAGATAAGTCACTTGGACCAGAGGGACTACATCCCACAGTTCTGAAGATAGATAACTCACCTGGAGAAGCTGGACTAGATCCCAGATATCTGAAGGTAGATAAGTAACCTGGACCAGATGGACTATATCCCAGAGATCTGAAGGTAGATAAGTCATTGGAACAGATGGACTACCTCACAGAATTATGAAGGTAGATAAGTCATTGGCCCAGATGGACTACATCCCAGAGTTCTGAAGGTAGATAAGCCATTGGACCAGATGGACTACATCCCAGAGTTCTGAAGGTAGATAAGTCAATGGACCAGATGGTCCACGTCCCAGAGTTCTGAAGGTAGATAAGTCAATGGACCAGATGGAATACATCCCAGAATTCTGAAGGTAGAGAATTCGCTTGGACCGGATGCTCCACATCCCAGAGTTCTTAAGGTAGATAAGTCACTTGGACCAGATGGACTACATCCCAGAGTTCTGAAAGTAGATATGTTACTTGGACCAGATGGACTACATCCCAGAGTCATGAAGGTAGATAAGTCACTTGGACCAGATCGATTACATCCCAGAGTTCTGAAGGGAGATAAGTCACTTGAACCAGATAGACTACATCCCAAAGTTCTGAAGGTGGATAAGTCACTTGGACCAGGTGGACTACATCACTGAGTTCTGAAGTAGATGTCACTGGACCAGAAGGACTTCATCCCAGAGATCTGAAGGTGGATAAGTCATTTGGACCAGATAGACTTCATCCCAGAGTTCTGAAATTAGATAAGTTACCTGCACCACATGGACTACATCTCAGAGTCCTGAAGGTAGATAAGTCACTTGGACCAGATGGACTACATCCCAGAGTTCTGAAGGGAGATAAGACTCTTGGACCAGATAGACTACATCCCAGATTTCTGAAGGTGGACAAGTCATTTGGACCAGATGGACTCCACCCAGAGTTCTGAAGGAAGATAAGCAATTGGACCAGATGGATTACATCCCAGAGTTCAGAAGGTAGATAAGTCATTGGACTAGATGGACTACATCCGAGATTTCTGAAGGTAGCTAAGTCACATGGACCAGATTGACTACATCCCAGAGTTCAGAAGGTAGAGAAGTTACTCAGACCAGATGGTCCACATCACAGAGTTCTGAAGGTAGATAAGTCAATGGACCAGATGGAATACATCCCAGAATTCTGAAGGTAGAGAATTCGCTTGGACCGGATGCTCCACATCCCAGAGTTCTTAAGGTAGATAAGTCACTTGGACCAGATGGACTACATCCCAGAGTTCTGAAGGAGATATGTTACTTGGACCAGATGGACTACATCCCAGAGTCATGAAGGTAGATAAGTCACTTGGACCAGATCGATTACATCCCAGAGTTCTGAAGGGAGATAAGTCACTTGAACCAGATAGACTACATCCCAAAGTTCTGAAGGTGGATAAGTCACTTGGACCAGGTGGACTACATCACTGAGTTCTGAAGTAGATGTCACTGGACCAGAAGGACTTCATCCCAGAGATCTGAAGGTGGATAAGTCATTTGGACCAGATAGACTTCATCCCAGAGTTCTGAAATTAGATAAGTTACCTGCACCACATGGACTACATCTCAGAGTCCTGAAGGTAGATAAGTCACTTGGACCAGATGGACTACATCCCAGAGTTCTGAAGGGAGATAAGACTCTTGGACCAGATAGACTACATCCCAGATTTCTGAAGGTGGACAAGTCATTTGGACCAGATGGACTCCACCCAGAGTTCTGAAGGAAGATAAGCAATTGGACCAGATGGATTACATCCCAGAGTTCAGAAGGTAGATAAGTCATTGGACTAGATGGACTACATCCGAGATTTCTGAAGGTAGCTAAGTCACATGGACCAGATTGACTACATCCCAGAGTTCAGAAGGTAGAGAAGTTACTCAGACCAGATGGTCCACATCACAGAGTTCTGAAGGTAGATAAGTCAATGGACCAGATGGACTACATCAGAGATTTATGAAGGTAGATAAGGCAACTGGACCAGATGGACTACATCCCAGAATTCTGAAGGTAGATATGTTACTTGGACCAGATGGACTACATCCCAGAGTCATGATGGTAGATACGTCACTTGACCAGATTGACTACATCCCAGAGATCTGAAGGGAGGTAAGTCACTTGAACCAGATAGTCTACATCCCAGAGTTCTGATGGTGGATAAGTCACTGGGACCAGATGGACTACATCCCAGAGTTCAGAAGGTAGATAAGTTAATTGGACCAGATGGACTACATCTCAGAGCCCTGAAGGTAGATAAGTCACTTGAACCAGATGGACTACATCCCAGAGTTCTGAAGGGAGAGAAGACACTTGAGGCAGATAGACTACATCCCAGATTTCTGAAGGTGGATAACTCATTTGGACCAGATGGACTAGATCCCGGAGTTCTGAAGGAAGATAAGCAATTGGACCAGATGGACTACATCCCAGAGTTCAGAAGGTAGATAAGTTACTTGGACCAGATGGACTACATCTCAGAGTCCTGAAGGTAGATAAGTCACCTGCACCAGATTGACTACATCCCAGAGTTCTGAAGGTGGATAAGTCACTTGGACCAGAGGGACTACATCCCACAGTTCTGAAGGTAGATAAGTCATTGTACCAGATGGACTACATCCCAGATTTCTGAAGGTAGATAAGTCAATGGACCAGATGGTCCACACCCCAGAGTTCTGAAGGTAGATAAGACACCTGGACCAGATGGAATACATCCCAGAATTCTGAAGGTAGAGAAGTCGCTTGGGCCGGATGCTCCACGTCCCAGAGTTCTTAAGGTAGATAAGTCACTTGGACCAGATGGACTATATCCCAGAGTTCTGAAGGTAGATAAGTCATTGGACCAGATGGACTACATCCCGGAGGTCAGAAGGTAGAGAAGTTACTCGGACCAGATGGTCCATATCCCAGAGTTCTGAAGGTAGATAAGTCAATGGACCAGATGGACTACATCCGAGATTTATGAAGGTAGATAAGGCAACTGGACCAGTTGGACTACATCCCAGAATTCTGAAGGTAGATATGTTACTTGGACCAGATGGACTACATCCCAGAGTTCTGAAGGGAGGTAAGTCACTTGAACCAGATAGACTACATCCCAGAGTTCTGAAGGTGGATAAGTCACTGGGACAAGATGGACTACATCGCAGAGTTCAGAAGGTTGATAAGTTAATTGGACCAGATGGACTATATCTCAGTCCTGAAGGTAGATAAGTCAGTTGGACCAGAAGGACTCCACCCAGAGTTCTGAAGGAAGATAAGTAATAGGACCAGATGGACTACATCCCAGAGTTCAGAAGGTAGATAAGTCACATGGACCAGAATGACTACATCCCAGAGTTCAGAAGTTAGATAGGTTACTTGGACCAGATGGACTACATCTCAGAGTCCTGAAGGGAGATAAGTCATTGGACCAGATGGACTACTTCCCAGAGTTCTGAAGGTAGATAAGTCATTGGACCAGATCGACTACATCGCAGATTTCTGAAGGTAGGTAAGTCACTTGGAGCAGATGGTCCACATCCCAGAGTTCTGATGGTAGATAAGTCCTTGGACCAGATGGACTACATCCCAGAGTTCTAAAGGTAGATGAGTCATTGTACCAGATGGACTATATGCCAGAGTTCTGAAGGTAGATAAGTCACTGGGACCAGTTGGACTACATCCCAGAGTTCTGTCGGTAGATAAGTCACTTGGATCAGAGTGACTACATCCCAGAGTTCTGAAGGTAGATAAGTAACCTGGACCTGATGGACTACATCCAAGAGTCCTGAAGGTAGATAAGTCACTTGGACCAGATGGACTAAATCCCAGAGTTCTGAATGTAGATAAGTCACTTGGACCAGATGGATTATATCCCAGAGTACTGAAGGTCGATAAGTCTTTGGACCAAATGGACTTACATCCCAGTGTTCTGAAGGGAGATAAGTCATTGGACCAGATGGACTACATCCCAGAGTTCTGAAGGGAGAAAAGTCACTTGGACCAGATAGACTACATCCCTGAGTTCTGAAGGAAGATAAGTCTCTTGGACCAGATGGACTACATCCCAGAGTTCTGAAGGTAGATAAGTAACCTCGACCAGATGGACTACATCCCAGAGTTCTGAAGGTGGATAAGTCACTGGGACAAGATGGACTACATCGCAGAGTTCAGAAGGTAGATAAGTCACTTGATCCAGATGGACTACATCCCAGAGTTCTGAAGGGAGATAAGACACTTGGAGCAGATAGACTACATCCCAGATTTCTGAAGGTGGATAAGTCATTTGGACCAGATGGACTAGATCCCAGAGTTCTGAAGGTAGATAAGTCATTGGACCAGATGGACGTCATCCCAGAGTTCTGAAGGTAGATATGTTACCTGTACCACATGGACTACATCTCAGTGTCCTGAAGGTTGATAAGTCACTTGGACCAGTTGGACTACATCCCAGAGTTCTGTCGGGAGATAAGTCACTTGGATCAGAGTGACTACATCCCAGAGTTCTGAAGGTAGATAAGTAACCTGGACCTGATGGACTACATCCAAGAGTCCTGAAGGTAGATAAGTCACTTGGACCAGATGGACTAAATCCCAGAGTTCTGAATGTAGATAAGTCACTTGGACCAGATGGATTATATCCCAGAGTACTGAAGGTCGATAAGTCTTTGGACCAAATGGACTTACATCCCAGTGTTCTGAAGGTCGATAAGTCATTGGACCAGATGGACTACATCCCAGAGTTCTGAACGGAGAAATGTCACTTGGACCAGATAGACTACATCCCTGAGTTCTGAAGGAAGATAAGTCTCTTGGACCAGATGGACTACATCCCAGAGTTCTGAAGGTAGATAAGTAACCTCGACCAGATGGACTACATCCCAGAGTTCTGAAGGTGGATAAGTCACTGGGACAAGATGGACTACATCGCAGAGTTCAGAAGGTAGATAAGTTAATTGGACCAGATGGACTATATCTCAGTCCTGAAGGTAGATAAGTCACTTGATCCAGATGGACTACATCCCAGAGTTCTGAAGGGAGATAAGACACTTGGAGCAGATAGACTACATCCCAGATTTCTGAAGGTGGAAAGTCATTTGGACAAGATGGACTAGATCCCAGAGTTCTGAAGGTAGATAAGTCATTGGACCAGATGGACGTCATCCCAGAGTTCTGAAGGTAGATATGTTACCTGTACCACATGGACTACATCTCAGTGTCCTGAAGGTTGATAAGTCACTTGGACCAGATGGACTACATCCCAGAGTTCTGAAGGGAGATAAGTCACTTGGACCAGATGGACTACATCCAAGAGTTCTGAAGGTGGATAAGTCACTGGGACCAGATGGACTACATCCCAGAGTCCTGAAGGTAGATAAGTCACTTGAACCAGATGGACTACATCCCAGAGTTCTGAAGGGAGATAAGACACTTGGAGCAGATAGACTACATCCCAGATTTCTGAAGTTGGATAAGTCATTTGGACCAGATGGACTAGATCCCAGAGTTCTGAAGGAAGATAAGTCAGTTGGACCAGATGGACTCCACACAGAGTTCTGAAGGAAGATAAGTAATTGGACCAGATGGACTACATCCCAGAGTTCAGAAGGTAGACAAGTCATTGGACCTGATGGACTACATCCCAGTTCTGAAGGGAGATACGACAATTGGACCAGATAGACTACATCCCAGATTTCTGAAGGTGGATAAGTCATTTGGACCAGATGGACTATATCTCAGACTTCTGAAGGTAGATAAGTCACTTGGAGCAGAGGGACTACATCCCACAGTTCTGAAGATAGATAACTCACCTGGAGAAGCTGGACTAGATCCCAGATATCTGAAGGTAGATAAGTAACCTGGACCAGATGGACTATATCCCAGAGATCTGAAGGTAGATAAGTCATTGGAACAGATGGACTACCTCACAGAATTATGAAGGTAGATAAGTCATTGGCCCAGATGGACTACATCCCAGAGTTCTGAAGGTAGATAAGCCATTGGACCAGATGGACTACATCCCAGAGTTCTGAAGGTAGATAAGTCAATGGACCAGATGGTCCACGTCCCAGAGTTCTGAAGGTAGATAAGACACCTGGACCAGATGGAATACATCCCAGAATTCTGAAGGTAGAGAATTCGCTTGGACCGGATGCTCCACATCCCAGAGTTCTTAAGGTAGATAAGTCACTTGGACCAGATGGACTACATCCCAGAGTTCTGAAAGTAGATATGTTACTTGGACCAGATGGACTACATCCCAGAGTCATGAAGGTAGATAAGTCACTTGGACCAGATCGATTACATCCCAGAGTTCTGAAGGGAGATAAGTCACTTGAACCAGGTAGACTACATCCCAAAGTTCTGAAGGTGGATAAGTCACTTGGACCAGGTGGACTACATCACTGAGTTCTGAAGTAGATGTCACTGGACCAGAAGGACTTCATCCCAGAGATCTGAAGGTGGATAAGTCATTTGGACCAGATAGACTAGATCCCAGAGTTCTGAAGGTAGATAAGTCATTGGACCAGATGGACGTCATCCCAGAGTTCTGAAATTAGATAAGTTACCTGCACCACATGGACTACATCTCAGAGTCCTGAAGGTAGATAAGTCACTTGGACCAGATGGACTACATCCCAGAGTTCTGAAGGGAGATAAGACACTTGGACCAGATAGACTACATCCCAGATTTCTGAAGGTGGACAAGTCATTTGGACCAGATGGACTCCACCCAGAGTTCTGAAGGAAGATAAGCAATTGGACCAGATGGATTACATCCCAGAGTTCAGAAGGTAGATAAGTCATTGGACTAGATGGACTACATCCGAGATTTCTGAAGGTAGCTAAGTCACATGGACCAGATTGACTACATCCCAGAGTTCAGAAGGTAGAGAAGTTACTCAGACCAGATGGTCCACATCACAGAGTTCTGAAGGTAGATAAGTCAATGGACCAGATGGACTACATCAGAGATTTATGAAGGTAGATAAGGCAACTGGACCAGATGGACTACATCCCAGAATTCTGAAGGTAGATATGTTACTTGAACCAGATGGACTACATCCCAGTTCTGAAGGGAGATAAGACACTTGAGGCAGATAGACTACATCCCAGAGTTCAGAAGGTAGATAAGTTAATTGGACCAGATGGACTACATCTCAGAGCCCTGAAGGTAGATAAGTCACTTGAACCAGATGGACTACATCCCAGAGTTCTGAAGGGAGATAAGACACTTGAGGCAGATAGACTACATCCCAGATTTCTGAAGGTGGATAACTCATTTGGACCAGATGGACTAGATCCCAGATTTCTGAAGGAAGATAAGCAATTGGACCAGATGGACTACATCCCAGACTTCAGAAGGTAGATAAGTTACTTGGACCAGATGGACTACATCTCAGAGTCCTGAAGGTAGATAAGTCACCTGCACCAGATGGACTACATCCCAGAGTTCTGAAGGGAGATAAGTCAATGGACCAGATGATCCACACCCCAGAGTTCTGAAGGTAGATAAGACACCTGGACCAGATGGAATACATCCCAGAATTCTGAAGGTAGAGAAGTCGCTTGGGCCGGATGCTCCACATCCCAGAGTTCTTAAGGTAGATAAGTCACTTGGACCAGATGGACTATATCCCAGAGTTCTGAAGGTAGATAAGTCATTGGACCAGATGGACTACATCCCGGAGGTCAGAAGGTAGAGAAGTTACTCGGACCAGATGGTCCATATCCCAGAGTTCTGAAGGTAGATAAGTCAATGGACCAGATGGACTACATCCGAGATTTATGAAGGTAGATAAGGCAACTGGACCAGATGGACTACATCCCAGAATTCTGAAGGTAGATATGTTACTTGGACCAGATGGACTACATCCCAGAGTTCTGAAGGTAGACATGTTACTTGGACCAGATGGACTACATCCCAGAGTTCTGAAGGGAGGTAAGTCACTTGAACCAGATGGACTACATCCCAGAGTTCTGAAGGTGGATAAGTCATTGGGACAAGATGGACTACATCGCAGAGTTCAGAAGGTTGATAAGTTAATTGGACCAGATGGACTATATCTCAGTCCTGAAGGTAGATAAGTCACTTAAACCAGATGGACTACATCCCAGAGTTCTGAAGGGAGATAAGACACCTGGAGCAGATAGACTACATCCAAGATTTCCGAAGGTGGATAAGTCATTTGGACCAGATGGACTAGATCCCGGAGTTCTGAAGGAAGATAAGTCAGTTGGACCAGAAGGACTCCACCCAGAGTTCTGAAGGAAGATAAGTAATAGGACCAGATGGACTACATCCCAGAGTTCAGAAGGTAGATAAGTCACATGGACCAGAATGACTACATCCCAGAGTTCTGAAGGTCGATAGGTTACTTGGACCAGATGGACTACATCTCAGAGTCCTGAAGGGAGATAAGTCATTGGACCAGATGGACTACTTCCCAGAGTTCTGAAGGTAGATAAGTCATTGGACCAGATCGACTACATCGCAGATTTCTGAAGGTAGGTAAGTCACTTGGAGCAGATGGTCCACATCCCAGAGTTCTGATGGTAGATAAGTCCTTGGACCAGATGGACTACATCCCAGAGTTCTAAAGGTAGATGAGTTATTGTACCAGATGGACTATATCCCAGAGTTCTGAAGGTAGATAAGTCACTGGGACCAGTTGGACTACATCCCAGAGTTCTGTCGGTAGATAAGTCACTTGGATCAGAGTGACTACATCCCAGAGTTCTGAAGGTAGATAAGTAACCTGGACCTGATGGACTACATCCAAGAGTCCTGAAGGTAGATAAGTCACTTGGACCAGATGGACTAAATCCCAGAGTTCTGAATGTAGATAAGTCACTTGGACCAGATGGATTATATCCCAGAGTACAGAAGGTCGATAAGTCTTTGGACCAAATGGACTTACATCCCGGTGTTCTGAAGGGAGATAAGTCATTGGACCAGATGGACTACATCCCAGAGTTCTGAAGGGAGAAAAGTCACTTGGACCAGATAGACTACATCCCTGAGTTCTGAAGGAAGATAAGTCTCTTGGACCAGATGGACTACATCCCAGAGTTCTGAAGGTAGATAAGTAACCTCGACCAGATGGACTACATCCCAGAGTTCTGAAGGTGGATAAGTCACTGGGACAAGATGGACTACATCGCAGAGTTCAGAAGGTAGATAAGTTAATTGGACCAGATGGACTATATCTCAGTCCTGAAGGTAGATAAGTCACTTGATCCAGATGGACTACATCCCAGAGTTCTGAAGGGAGATAAGACACTTGGAGCAGATAGACTACATCCCAGATTTCTGAAGGTGGATAAGTCATTTGGACCAGATGGACTAGATCCCAGAGTTCTGAAGGTAGATAAGTCATTGGACCAGATGGACATCATCCCAGAGTTCTGAAGGTAGATATGTTACCTGTACCACATGGACTACATCTCAGTGTCCTGAAGGTTGATAAGTCACTTGGACCAGATGGACTACATCCCAGAGTTCTGAAGGGAGATAAGTCACTTGGACCAGATAGACTACATCCCAGAGTTCTGAAGGTGGATAAGTCACTGGGACCAGATGGACTACATCCCAGAGTCCTGAAGGTAGATAAGTCACTTGAACCAGATGGACTACATCCCAGAGTTCTGAAGGGAGATAAGACACTTGGAGCAGATAGACTACATCCCAGATTTCTGAAGGTGGATAAGTCATTTGGACCAGATGGACTAGATCCCAGAGTTCTGAAGGAAGATAAGTCAGTTGGACCAGATGGACTCCACACAGAGTTCTGAAGGAAGATAAGTAATTGGACCTGATGGACTACATCCCAGAGTTCTGAAGGTGGATAAGTCATTTGGACCAGATAGACTAGATCCCAGAGTTCTGAAGGTAGATAAGTCATTGGACCAGATGGACTTCATCCCAGAGTTCTGAAATTAGATAAGTTACCTGCACCACATGGACTACATCTCAGAGTCCTGAAGGTAGATAAGTCACTTGGACCAGATGGACTACATCCCAGAGTTCTGAAGGGAGATAAGACACTTGGACCAGATAGACTACATCCCAGATTTCTGAAGGTGGACAAGTCATTTGGACCAGATGGACTCCACCCAGAGTTCTGAAGGAAGATAAGCAATTGGACCAGATGGATTACATCCCAGAGTTCAGAAGGTAGATAAGTCATTGGACTAGATGGACTACATCCGAGATTTCTGAAGGTAGCTAAGTCACATGGACCAGATTGACTACATCCCAGAGTTCAGAAGGTAGAGAAGTTACTCAGACCAGATGGTTCACATCACAGAGTTCTGAAGGTAGATAAGTCAATGGACCAGATGGACTACATCAGAGATTTATGAAGGTAGATAAGGCAACTGGACCAGATGGACTACATCCCAGAATTCTGAAGGTAGATATGTTACTTGGACCAGATGGACTACATCCCAGAATTCTGAAGGTAGATATGTTACTTGGACCAGATGGATTACATCCCAGAGTCATGATGGTAGATACGTCACTTGACCAGATTGACTACATCCCAGAGATCTGAAGGGAGGTAAATCACTTGAACCAGATAGTCTACATCCCAGAGTTCTGATGGTGGATAAGTCACTGGGACCAGATGGACTACATCCCAGAGTTCAGAAGGTAGATAAGTTACTTGGACCAGATGGAATACATCTCAGAGTCCTGAAGGTAGATAAGTCACCTGCACCAGATGGACTACATCCCAGAGTTCTGAAGGGAGATAAGACAATTGGACCAGATAGACTACATCCCAGATTTCTGATGGTGGATAAGTCATTTGGACCAGATGGACTACATCCCTGAATTCAGAAGGTAGATAGGTCTTTGGACCAGATGGACTACATCTCAGACTTCTGAAGGTAGATAAGTTACTTGGACAAGAGGGACTACATCCCACAGTTCTGAAGGTAGATAAGTCATTGTACCAGATGGACTACATCCCAGATTTCTGAAGGTAGATAAGTCAATGGACCAGATGGTCCACACCCCAGAGTTCTGAAGGTAGATAAGACACCTGGACCAGATGGAATACATCCCAGAATTCTGAAGGTAGAGAAGTCGCTTGGGCCGGATGCTCCACATCCCAGAGTTCTTAAGGTAGATAAGTCACTTGGACCAGATGGACTATATCCCAGAGTTCTGAAGGTAGATAAGTCATTGGACCAGATGGACTACATCCCGGAGGTCAGAAGGTAGAGAAGTTACTCGGACCAGATGGTCCATATCCCAGAGTTCTGAAGGTAGATAAGTCAATGGACCAGATGGACTACTTCACAGAATTCTGAAGGTAGATATGTTACTTGGACCAGATGGACTACATCCCAGAGTTCTGAAGGGAGGTAAGTCACTTGAACCAGATAGACTACATCCCAGAGTTCTGAAGGTGGATAAGTCACTGGGACAAGATGGACTACATCGCAGAGTTTAGAAGGTTGATAAGTTAATTGGACCAGATGGACTATATCTCAGTCCTGAAGGTAGATAAGTCACTTAAACCAGATGGACTACATCCCAGTGTTCTGAAGGGAGATAAGACACCTGGAGCAGATAGACTACATCCTAGATTTCTGAAGGTGGATAGGTCATTTGGACCAGATGGACTAGATCCCAGAGTTCTGAAGATAGATAAATCACCTGGAGAAGCTGGAATAGATCCCAGATATCTGAAGGTAGATAAGTAACCTGGACCAGATAGACTACATCCCAGTGTTCTGAACGGAGATAAGTCATTGGACCAGATGGACTACATCCCAGTGTTCTGAAAGGAGATAAGTCATTGGACAAGATGGACTACATCCCAGAGTTCTGAAGGTAGATAAGTCTTTGGACCAGATGGACTACATCCCAGTGTTCTGAAGGGAGATAAGTCATTGGACCAGATGGACTACATCCCAGAGTTCTGAAGGGAGAAAAGTCACTTGGACCAGATAGACTACATCCCTGAGTTCTGAAGGAAGATAATTCTCTTGGACCAGATGGACTACATCCCAGAGTTCTGAAGGTAGATAGGTCACCTGGACCAGAATGACTACTTCCATGATTTCTGAAGGAAGATAAGTCACGTGGACCAGATGGACTACATCCCAGAGTTCTGAATGTAGATAAGTCACTTGGACCAGATGGATTATATCCCAGAGTACTGAAGGTCGATAAGTCTTTGGACCAGATGGACTACATCCCAGTGTTCTGAAGGGAGATAAGTCATTGGACCAGATGGACTACATCCCAGAGTTCTGAAGGGAGAAAAGTCACTTGGACCAGATAGACTACATCCCTGAGTTCTGAAGGAAGATAAGTCTCTTGGACCAGATGGACTACATCCCAGAGTTCTGAAGGTAGATAGGTCACCTGGACCAGAATGACAACTTCCATGATTTCTGAAGGAAGATAAGTCATCTGGACCAGATGGACTACATCCCAGTGTTCTGAAGTGAGATAAGTCATTGGACCAGATGGACTACATCCCAGAGTTCTGAAGGGAGAAAAGTCACTTGGACCAGATAGACTACATCCCTGAGTTCTGAAGGAAGATAAGTCTCTTGGATCAGAGT
The DNA here is from genome assembly GCF_030144855.1 of Hypanus sabinus. Taxonomy (NCBI): domain Eukaryota; kingdom Metazoa; phylum Chordata; class Chondrichthyes; order Myliobatiformes; family Dasyatidae; genus Hypanus; species Hypanus sabinus. The sequence goes on from NW_026781839.1 coordinate 63,338, forward strand.
TACTACATCCCAGAGTTCTGAAGGTAGATAAGTAACCAGGACCTGATGGACTACATACAAGAGTCCTGAAGGTAGATAAGTCACTTGGACCAGATGGACTAAATCCCAGAGTTCTGAATGTAGATAAGTCACTTGGACCAGATGGATTATATCCCAGTGTTCTGAAGGTAGATAAGTCATTGGGCCAGATCGACTACATCGCAGATTTCTGAAGGTAGGTAAGTCACTTGGAGCAGATGGTCCACATCCCAGAGTTCTGAAGGTCGATAAGTCTTTGGACCAGATGGACTACATCCCAGTGTTCTGAAGGGAGATAAGTCATTGGACCAGATGGACTACATCCCAGAGTTCAGAAGGTAGATGAGTCATTGGACTAGATGGACTACATCCGAGATTTCTGAAGGTAGCTAAGTCACATGGACCAGATTGACTACATCCCAGAGTTCAGAAGGTAGAGAAGTTACTCAGACCAGATGGTCCACATCCCAGAGTTCTGAAGGTAGATAAGTCAATGGACCAGATGGACTACATCCGAGATTTATGAAGGTAGATAAGGCAACTGGACCAGATGGACTACATCCCAGAATTCTGAAGGTAGATATGTTACTTGGACCAGATGGACTACATCCCAGAGTCATGATGGTAGATACGTCACTTGACCAGATTGACTACATCCCAGAGATCTGAAGGGAGGTAAGTCACTTGAACCAGATAGACTACATCCCAGAGTTCTGATGGTGGATAAGTCACTGGGACCAGATGGACTACATCCCAGAGTTCTGAAGGTAGATAAGTCATTGGACCAGATGGACTACATCCCAGAGTTCCGAATGTAGATAAGTCACTTGGACCAGAGGGACTACATCCCACAGTTCTGAATATAGATAACTCACCTGGAGAAGCTGGACTAGATCCCAGATATTTGAAGGTAGATAAGTAACCTGGACCAGCTAGACTACATCCCAGATTTCTGATGGTGGATAAGTCATTGGTCCAGATGGACTACATCCCAGAGTTCTGAAGATAGATAAGTCATTGGACCAGATGGACTACATCCCAGAGTTCTGAAGGTAGATAAGTCAATGGACCAGATGGTCCACATCCCAGAGGTCTGAAGGTAGATAAGACACCTGGACCAGATGGAATACATCCCAGAATTCTGAAGGTAGAGAAGTCGCTTGGACCGGATGCTCCACATCCCAGAGTTCTTAAGGTAGATAAGTCACTTGGACCAGATGGACTATATCCCAGAGATCTGAAGGTAGATAAGTCATTGGACTAGATGGACTACATCCCAGAGCTCTGAAGGTAGATAAGTTACTTGGACCAGATGGACTACATCCCTGAGTCATGAAGGTAGATAAGTCACTTGGACCAGATGGTCCACATCGCAGAGTTCTGAAGGTAGATAAGGACCTGGTCCAGATGGAATACACCCCTGTGTTCTGAAGGTAGATAAGTCGCTTGGACCAGATGGACTACATCCCAGTGTTCGTAAGGTAGATAAGTCACTTGGACCAGATGGACTACATCCCAGAATTCTGAAGGTAGATAAGTCGCTTGGACCGGATGGACTACATCTCAGAGTCCTGAAGGTAGATAAGTCACCTGGACCAGATTGACTACATCCCAGAGATCTGAAGGTAGATAAGTCATTGGAACAGATGGACTACCTCACAGAGTTCTGAAGGTAGATAAGTCATTGGACCAGATGCACTACTTCCCAGAGTTCTGAAGTTAGATAAGTCAATGGACCAGATGGTCCACATCCCAGAGTTCTGAAGGTAGATAAGATACCTGGACCAGATGGAAAACATCCCAGAATTCTGAAGGTAGAGAATTCGCTTGGACCGGATGCTCCACATCCCAGAGTTCTTAAGGTAGATAAGTCACTTGGACCAGATGGACTACATCCCAGAGTTCTGAAAGTAGATATGTTACTTGGACCAGATGGACTACATCCCAGAGTCATGAAGGTAGATAAGTCACTTGGACCAGATCGATTACATCCCAGAGTTCTGAAGGGAGATAAGTCACTTGAACCAGATAGACTACATCCCAGAGTTCAGAAGGTAGATAAGTTACTTGGACCAGATGGACTACATCTCAGAGTCCTGAAGGAAGATAAGTCACCTGGACCAGATGGACTACATCCCAGAGATCTGAAGGTAGATAAGTCATTGGAACAGATGGACTACCTCACAGAGTTCTGAAGGTAGATAAGTCATTGTACCAGATGGACTACATCCCAGATTTCTGAAGGTAGATAAGTCAATGGACCAGATGGTCCACATCCCAGAGTTCTGAAGGTAGATAAGACACCTGGACCAGATGGAATACATCCCAGAATTCTGAAGGTAGAGAATTCGCTTGGACCGGATGCTCCACATCCCAGAGTTCTTAAGGTAGATAAGTCACTTGGACCAGATGGACTACATCCCAGAGTTCTGAAAGTAGATATGTTACTTGGACCAGATGGACTACATCCCAGAGTCATGAAGGTAGATAAGTCACTTGGACCAGATCGATTACATCCCAGAGTTCTGAAGAGAGATAAGTCACTTGAACCAGATAGACTACATCCCAGAGTTCTGACGGTGGATAAGTCACTGGGACCAGATGGACTACATCCCAGAGTTCTGAAGGTAGATAAGTCATTGGACCAGATGGACTACATCCCAGAGTTCCGAATGTAGATAAGTCACTTGGACCAGAGGGACTACATCCCACAGTTCTGAATATAGATAACTCACCTGGAGAAGCTGGACTAGATCCCAGATATTTGAAGGTAGATAAGTAACCTGGACCAGCTAGACTACATCCCAGATTTCTGATGGTGGATAAGTCATTGGTCCAGATGGACTACATCCCAGAGTTCTGAAGGGAGATAAGTCATTGGACCAGATGGACTACATCCCAGAGTTCAGAAGGTAGATAAGTCATTGGACTAGATGGACTACATCCGAGATTTCTGAAGGTAGCTAAGTCACATGGACCAGATTGACTACATCCCAGTGTTCAGAAGGTAGAGAAGTTACTCAGACCAGATGGTCCACATCCCAGAGTTCTGAAGGTAGATAAGTCAATGGACCAGATGGTCTACATCCGAGATTTATGAAGGTAGATAAAGCAACTGGACCACATGAACTACATCCCAGAATTCTGAAGGTAGATATGTTACTTGGACCAGATGGACTACATCGCAGTGTCATGATGGTAGATACGTCACTTGACCAGATGGTCTACATCCCAGAGTTCAGAAAGTAGATAAGTCATTGGACCAGATGGACTACATCCGAGATTTCTGAAGGTAGCTAAGTCACATGGACCAGATTGACTACATCCCAGAGTTCAGAAGGTAGAGAAGTTTCTCAGACCAGATGGTCCACATCCCAGAGTTCTGAAGGTAGATAAGTCAATGGACCAGATGGACTACATCCGAGATTTATGAAGGTAGATAAGGCAACTGGACCAGATGGACTACATCCCAGAATTCTGAAGGTAGATATGTTACTTGGACCAGATGGACTACATCCCAGAGTCATGATGGTATATACGTCACTTGACCAGATTGACTACATCCCAGAGATCTGAAGGGAGGTAAGTCACTTGAACCAGATAGACAACATCCCAGAGTTCTGACGGTGGATAAGTCACTGGGACCAGATGGACTACATCCCAGAGTTCAGAAGGTAGATAAGTTAATTGGACCAGATGGGCTACATCTCAGAGCCCTGAAGGTAGATAAGTCACTTGAACCAGATGGACTACATCCCAGAGTTCTGAAGGGAGATAAGACACTTGAGGCAGATAGACTACATCCCAGATTTCTGAAGGTGGATAAGTCATTTGGACCAGATGGACTAGATCCCAGAGTTCTGAAGGAAGATAAGCAATTGGACCAGATGGACTACATCCCAGAGTTCAGAAGGTAGATAAGTTACTTGGACCAGATGGACGACATCTCAGAGTCCTGAAGGTAGATAAGTCATTGTACCAGATGGACTACATCCCAGACTTCTGAAGGTAGATAAGTCACTTGGACCAGATGGACGACATCCCACATTTCTGAAGATAGATAACTCACCTGGAGAAGCTGGAATAGATCCCAGATATCTGAAGGTAGATAAGTAACCTGGACCAGATGGACTACATCCCAGAGATCTGAAGGTAGATAAGTTATTGTCCCAGATGGACTACATCCCAGAGTTCTGAAGGTAGATAAGTCATTGGAACAGATGAACCACCTCCCAGAGTTCTGAAGGTAGATAAGTCAATGGACCAGATGGACTACATCCGAGATTTATGAAGGTAGATAAGGCAACTGGACCAGATGGACTACATCCCAGAATTCTGAAGGTAGATATGTTACTTGGACCAGATGGACTACATCCCAGAGTCATGATGGTAGATACGTCACTTGACCAGATTGACTACATCCCAGAGATCTGAAGGGAGGTAAGTCACTTGAACCAGATAGACAACATCCCAGAGTTCTGACGGTGGATAAGTCACTGGGACCAGATGGACTACATCCCAGAGTTCAGAAGGTAGATAAGTTAATTGGACCAGATGGGCTACATCTCAGAGCCCTGAAGGTAGATAAGTCACTTGAACCAGATGGACTACATCCCAGAGTTCTGAAGGGAGATAAGACACTTGAGGCAGATAGACTACATCCCAGAGTTCTGAAGGGAGATAAGACACTTGGAGCAGATAGACTACATCCCAGATTTCTGAAGGTGGATAAGTCATTTGGACCAGATGGACTAGATCCCAGAGTTCTGAAGGAAGATAAGCAATTGGACCAGATGGACTACATCCCAGAGTTCAGAAGGTAGATAAGTAACTTGGACCAGATGGAGAACATCCCAGAATTCTGAAGGTAGATAAGTCGCTTGGACCAGATGGACTACATCCCAGTGTTCGTAAGGTAGATAAGTCACTTGGACCAGATGGACTACATCCCAGAGTTCTGAAGGTAGATAAGTCATTGGACCAGATGGACTACATCCCAGAGTTCTGAATGTAGATAAGTCAACTGGACCAGATGGACTACATCCCACAGTTTTGAATATAGATAACTCACCTGGAGAAGCTGGACTAGATCCCAGATATTTGAAGGTAGATAAGTAACCTGGACCAGCTAGACTACATCCCTGATTTCTGATGGTGGATAAGTCATTGGTCCAGATGGAGTACATCCCAGAGTTCTGAAGGGAGATAAGTCATTGGACCAGATGGACTACATCCCAGTGTTCAGAAGGTAGAGAAGTTACTCAGACCAGATGGTCCACATCCCAGAGTTCTGAAGGTAGATAAGTCAATGGACCAGATGGTCTACATCCGAGATTTATGAAGGTAGATAAGGCAACTGGACCACATGATCTACATCCCAGAATTCTGAAGGTAGATATGTTACTTGGACCAGATGGACTACATCCCAGTGTCATGATGGTAGATACGTCACTTGACCAGATGGTCTACATCCCAGAGTTCAGAAAGTAGATAAGTCATTGGACTAGATGGACTACATCCGAGATTTCTGAAGGTAGCTAAGTCACATGGACCAAATTGACTACATCCCAGAGTTCAGAAGGTAGAGAAGTTTCTCAGACCAGATGGTCCACATCCCAGAGTTCTGAAGGTAGATAAGTCAATGGACCAGATGGACTACATCCGAGATTTATGAAGGTAGATAAGGCAACTGGACCAGATGGACTACATCCCAGAATTCTGAAGGTAGATATGTTACTTGGACCAGATGGACTACATCCCAGAGTCATGATGGTAGATACGTCACTTGACCAGATTGACTACATCCCAGAGATCTGAAGGGAGGTAAGTCACTTGAACCAGATAGACAACATCCCAGAGTTCTGACTGTGGATAAGTCACTGGGACCAGATGGACTACATCCCAGAGTTCAGAAGGTAGATAAGTTAATTGGACCAGATGGGCTACATCTCAGAGCCCTGAAGGTAGATAAGTCACTTGAACCAGATGGACTACATCCCAGAGTTCTGAAGGGAGATAAGACACTTGAGGCAGATAGACTACATCCCAGATTTCTGAAGGGAGATAAGACACTTGGAGCAGATAGACTACATCCCAGATTTCTGAAGGTGGATAAGTCATTTGGACCAGATGGACTAGATCCCAGAGTTCTGAAGGAAGATAAGCAATTGGACCAGATGGACTACATCCCAGAGTTCAGAAGGTAGATAAGTTACTTGTACCAGATGGACTACATCCCAGACTTCTGAAGGTAGATAAGTCACTTGGACCAGATGGACGACATCCCACATTTCTGAAGATAGATAACTCACCTGGAGAAGCTGGAATAGATCCCAGATATCTGAAGGTAGATAAGTAACCTGGACCAGATGGACTACATCCCAGAGATCTGAAGGTAGATAAGTTATTGGCCCAGATGGACTACATCCCAGAGTTCTGAAGGTAGATAAGTCATTGTACCAGATGGACTACATCCCAGAGTTCTGAAGGGAGATAAGACAATTGGACCAGATGGACTACATCCCAGAGATCTGAAGGTAGATAAGTCATTGTACCAGATGGACTACATCCCAGAGTTCTGAAGGTAGATAAGTCAATGGACCAGATGGTCCACACCCCAGAGTTCTGAAGGTAGATAAGACTCCTGGACCAGATGGAATACATCCCAGAATTCTGAAGGTAGAGAAGTCGCTTGGGCCGGATGCTCCACATCCCAGAGTTCTTAAGGTAGATAAGTCACTTGGACCAGATGGACTATATCCCAGAGTTCTGAAGGTAGATAAGTCATTGGACCAGATGGACTACATCCCAGATTTCTGAAGGTTGATAAGTCATTTGGACCAGTTGGACTCCACCCAGAGCTCTGAAGGTAGATTAGTCATTGGACCAGATGGACTACATCCCAGAGTTCAGAAGATAGATAAGTCACTGGACCAGATGGACTACATCCCAGAGCTCTGATGGAAGATAAGTCAACTGGACCAGATGGACTACATCTCAGACTGCTGAAGGTAGATAAGTCATTGGACCTGATGGACGACATCCCACAGTTCTGAAGATAGATAAGTCACCTGGAGAAGCAGGAACAGATCCCAGAGATCTGAAGGTAGATAAGTCATTGGAACAGATGAACCACCTCCCAGAGTTATGAAGGTAGATAAGTCATTGGTCCAGATGCTCCACATCCCAGAGTTCTGAAGGTAGATAAGTCACCTGGACCAGATGGACTACATCCCAGAATTCTGAAGTTAGATAAGTCGATGGACCGGATAGTCCACATCCCAGAGATCTGAATGTAGATAAGTCATTGGCCCAGATGGACTACATCCCTGAATTCAGAAGGTAGATAGGTCATTGGACCAGATGGACTACATCTCAGACTTCTGAAGGTAGATAAGTCACTTGGACCACATGGACTACATCCCAGAGTCCTGAAGGTAGATAAGTCGCTTGGACCAGATCGACTACATCCCAGTGTTCGTAAGGTAGATAAGTAACTTGGACCAGATGGACTACATCCCAGAATTCTGAAGGTAGATAAGTCGCTTGGACCAGATGGACTACATCCCAGTGTTCGTAAGGTAGATAAGTCACTTGGACCAGATGGACTACATCCCAGAGCTCTGAAGGTAGATAAGTCATTGGACCAGATGGACTACATCCCAGAGTTCTGAATGTAGATAAGTCAACTGGACCAGATGGACTACATCTCAGACTTCTGAAGGTAGATAAGTCATTTGGACCAGATGGACTACATCCCAGAGTTCAGAAGGTAGATAAGTCATTGGACCTGATGGACTACATACCAGAGTTCTGAAGGTAGATAAGTCACTTGGACCAGATGGACTCCATCCCACAGTTCTGAATATAGATAACTCACCTGGAGAAGCTGGACTAGATCCCAGATATTTGAAGGTAGATAAGTAACCTGGACCAGATAGACTACATCCCGGTGTTCTGAAGGGAGATAAGTCATTGGACCAGATGGACTACATCCCAGAGTTCTGAAGGTAGATAAGTCTTTGGACCAGATGGGCTACATCTCAGAGCCCTGAAGGTAGATAAGTCACTTGAACCAGATGGACTACATCCCAGAGTTCTGAAGGGAGATAAGACACTTGAGGCAGATAGACTACATCCCAGATTTCTGAAGGTGGATAAGTCATTTGGACCAGATGGACTAGATCCCAGAGTTCTGAAGGAAGATAAGCAATTGGACCAGATGGACTACATCCCAGAGATCAGAAGGTAGATAAGTTACTTGGACCAGATGGACGACATCTCAGAGTCCTGAAGGTAGATAAGTCATTGTATCAGATGGACTACATCCCAGACTTCTGAAGGTAGATAAGTAACCTGGACCAGATAGACTACATCCCAGTGTTCTGAAGGGAGATAAGTCATTGGACCAGATGGACTACATCCCAGTGTTCTGAAAGGAGATAAGTCATTGGACAAGATGGACTACATCCCAGAGTTCTGAAGGTAGATAAGTCTTTGGACCAGATGGACTACATCCCAGTGTTCTGAAGGGAAATAAGTCATTGGACCAGATGGACTACATCCCAGAGTTCTGAAGGGAGAAAAGTCACTTGGACCAGATAGACTACATCCCTGAGTTCTGAAGGAAGATAATTCTCTTGGACCAGGTGGACTACATCCCAGAGTTCTGAAGGTAGATAGGTCACCTGGACCAGAATGACTACTTCCATGATTTCTGAAGGAAGATAAGTCATCTGGACCAGATGGACTATATCCCAGAATTCTAAATGTAGATAAGTCACGTGGACCAGATGGACTACATCCCAGAGTTCTGAATGTAGATAAGTCACTTGGACCAGATGGATTATATCCCAGAGTACTGAAGGTCGATAAGTCTTTGGACCAGATGGACTACATCCCAGTGTTCTGAAGGGAGATAAGTCATTGGACCAGATGGACTACATCCCAGAGTTCTGAAGGAAGATAAGTCTCTTGGACCAGATGGACTACATCCCAGAGTTCTGAAGGTAGATAGGTCACCTGGACCAGAATGACAACTTCCATGATTTCTGAAGGAAGATAAGTCATCTGGACCAGATGGACTACATCCCAGTGTTCTGAAGTGAGATAAGTCATTGGACCAGATGGACTACATCCCAGAGTTCTGAAGGGAGAAAAGTCACTTGGACCAGATAGACTACATCCCTGAGTTCTGAAGGAAGATAAGTCTCTTGGATCAGAGTTACTACATCCCAGAGTTCTGAAGGTAGATAAGTAACCAGGACCTGATGGACTACATACAAGAGTCCTGAAGGTAGATAAGTCACTTGGACCAGATGGACTAAATCCCAGAGTTCTGAATGTAGATAAGTCATTGGGCCAGATCGACTACATCGCAGATTTCTGAAGGTAGGTAAGTCACTTGGAGCAGATGGTCCACATCCCAGAGTTCTGAAGGTCGATAAGTCTTTGGACCAGATGGACTACATCCCAGTGTTCTGAAGGGAGATAAGTCATTGGACCAGATGGACTACATCCCAGAGTTCAGAAGGTAGATAAGTCATTGGACTAGATGGACTACATCCGAGATTTCTGAAGGTAGAGAAGTTACTCAGACCAGATGGTCCACATCCCAGAGTTCTGAAGGTAGATAAGTCAATGGACCAGATGGTCCACATCCCAGAGTTCTGAAGGTAGATAAGACACCTGGACCAGATGGAATACATCCCAGAATTCTGAAGGTAGAGGATTCGCTTGGACCGGATGCTCCACATCCCAGAGTTCTTAAGGTAGATAAGTCACTAGGACCAGATGGACTACATCCCAGAGTTCTGAAAGTAGATATGTTACTTGGACCAGATGGACTACATCCCAGAGCCATGAAGGTAGATAAGTCACTTGGACCAGATCGATTACATCCCAGAGTTCTGAAGAGAGATAAGTCACTTGAACCAGATGGACTACATCCCAGAGTTCTGAAGGTAGATAAGTCACTTGGACCAGAGGGACTACATCCCACAGTTCTGAATATAGATAACTCACCTGGAGAAGCTGGACTAGATCCCAGATATTTGAAGGTAGATAAGTAATCTGGACCAGCTAGACTACATCCCAGATTTCTGATGGTGGATAAGTCATTGGTCCAGATGGACTACATCCCAGAGTTCTGAAGATAGATAAGTCATTGGACCAGATGGACTACATCCCAGAGTTCTGAAGGTAGATAAGTCAATGGACCAGATGGTCCACATCCCAGAGGTCTGAAGGTAGATAAGACACCTGGACCAGATGGAATACATCCCAGAATTCTGAAGGTAGAGAAGTCGCTTGGACCGGATGCTCCACATCCCAGAGTTCTTAAGGTAGATAAGTCACTTGGACCAGATGGACTATATCCCAGAGATCTGAAGGTAGATAAGTCATTGGACTAGATGGACTACATCCCAGAGCTCTGAAGGTAGATGTTACTTGGACCAGATGGACTACATCCCTGAGTCATGAAGGTAGATAAGTCACTTGGACCAGATGGTCCACATCGCAGAGTTCTGAAGGTAGATAAGGACCTGGTCCAGATGGAATACACCCCTGTGTTCTGAAGGTAGATAAGTCGCTTGGACCAGATGGACTACATCCCAGTGTTCGTAAGGTAGATAAGTCACTTGGACCAGATGGACTACATCCCAGAATTCTGGAGGTAGATAAGTCGCTTGGACCGGATGGACTACATCTCAGAGTCCTGAAGGTAGATAAGTCACCTGGACCAGATTGACTACATCCCAGAGATCTGAAGGTAGATAAGTCATTGGAACAGATGGACTACCTCACAGAGTTCTGAAGGTAGATAAGTCATTGGACCAGATGCACTACTTCCCAGAGTTCTGAAGTTAGATAAGTCAATGGACCAGATGGTCCACATCCCAGAGTTCTGAAGGTAGATAAGACACCTGGACCAGATGGAAAACATCCCAGAATTCTGAAGGTAGAGAATTCGCTTGGACCGGATGCTCCACATCCCAGAGTTCTTAAGGTAGATAAGTCACTTGGACCAGATGGACTACATCCCAGAGTTCTGAAAGTAGATATGTTACTTGGACCAGATGGACTACATCCCAGAGTCATGAAGGTAGATAAGTTACTTGGACCAGATGGACTACATCTCAGAGTCCTGAAGGAAGATAAGTCACCTGGACCAGATGGACTACATCCCAGAGATCTGAAGGTAGATAAGTCATTGGAACAGATGGACTACCTCACAGAGTTCTGAAGGTAGATAAGTCATTGGACCAGATGGACTACTTCCCAGAGTTCTGAAGTTAGATAAGTCAATGGACCAGATGGTCCACATCCCAGAGTTCTGAAGGTAGATAAGACATCTGGACCAGATGGAATACATCCCAGAATTCTGAAGGTAGAGAATTCGCTTGGACCGGATGCTCCACATCCCAGAGTTCTTAAGGTAGATAAGTCACTTGGACCAGATGGACTACATCCCAGAGTTCTGAAAGTAGATATGTTACTTGGACCAGATGGACTACATCCCGGAGTCATGAAGGTAGATAAGTCACTTGGACCAGATCGATTACATCCCAGAGTTCTGAAGAGAGATAAGTCACTTGAACCAGATAGACTACATCACTGAGTTCTGAAGTAGATGTCACTGGACCAGAAGGACTTCATCCCAGAGATCTGAAGGTGGATAAGTCATTTGGACCAGATGGACTTCATCCCAGAGTTCTGAAATTAGATAAGTTACCTGCACCACATGGACTACATCTCAGAGTCCTGAAGGTAGATAAGTCACTTGGACCAGATGGACTACATCCCAGAGTTCTGAAGGGAGCTAAGACACTTGGACCAGATAGACTACATCCCGGATTTCTGAAGGTGGATAAGTCATTTGGACCAGATGGACTCCACCCAGAGTTCTGAAGGAAGATAAGCAATTGGACCAGATGGACTACATCCCAGAGTTCAGAAGGTAGATAAGTCATTGGACTAGATGGACTACATCCGAGATTTCTGAAGGTAGCTAAGTCACATGGACCAGATTGACTACATCCCAGAGTTCAGAAGGTAGAGAAGTTACTCAGACCAGATGGTCCACATCCCAGAGTTCTGAATGTAGATAAGTCAATGGACCAGATGGACTACATCCGAGATTTATGAAGGTAGATAAGGCAACTGGACCAGATGGACTACATCCCAGAATTCTGAAGGTAGATAAGTCACTTGAACCAGATGGACTACATCCCAGAGTTCTGAAGGTGGATAAGTCATTTGGACCAGATGGACAAGATCCCAGAGTTCTGGAGGAAGATAAGCAATTGGACCAGATGGACTACATCCCAGAGCTCTGAAGGTAGATAAGTTACTTGGACCAGATGGACTACATTCCTGAGTCATGAAGGTAGATAAGTCACTTGTACCAGATGGTCCACATCGCAGAGTTCTGAAGGTAGATAAGGACCTGGTCCAGATGGAATACACCCCTGTGTTCTGAAGGTAGATAAGTCACTTGGACCAGATGGATTACATCCCAGAGTTCTGAAGGTAGATAAGTCAATGGACCAGATGGACTACATCCGAGATTTATGAAGGTAGATAAGGCAACTGGACCAGATGGACTACATCCCAGAATTCTGAAGGTAGAGAGGTCGCTTGGACCGGATGCTCCACATCCCAGAGTTCTTAAGGTAGATAAGTCACTTGGACCAGATGGACTATATCCTAGAGATCTGAAGGTAGATAAGTCATTGGACTAGATGGACTACATCCCAGAGCTCTGAAGGTAGATAAGTTACTTGGACCAGATGGACTACATCCCTGAGTCATGAAGGTAGATAAGTCACTTGTACCAGATGGTCCACATCGCAGAGTTCTGAAGGTAGATAAGGACCTGGTCCAGATGGAATACACCCCTGTGTTCTGAAGGTAGATAAGTCACTTGGACCAGATGGATTACATCCCAGAGTTCTGAAGGGAGATAAGTCACTTGAACCAGATAGACTACATCCCAGAGTTCTGAAGGTGGATAAGTCACTGGGACCAGATGGACTACATCCCGAGTCCTGAAGGTAGATAAGTCACTTGAACCAGATGGACTACATCCCAGAGTTTTGCAGGGAGATAAGACACTTGGAGCAGATAGACTACATCCCAGATTTCTGAAGGTGGATAAGACATTTGGACCAGATGGACTAGATCCCAGAGTTCTGAAGGAAGATAAGTCAGTTAGACCAGATGGACTCCACACAGAGCTCTGAAGGAAGATAAGTAATTGGACCAGATGGACTACATCCCAGAGTTCTGAAGGGAGATACGACAATTGGACCAGATAGACTACATCCCAGATTTCTCAAGGTGGATAAGTCAATTGGACCAGATGGACTACATCTCAGACTTCTGGAGGTAGATATGTCACTTGGACCAGAGGGACTACATCCCACAGTTCTGAAGATAGATAACTCACCTGGAGAAGCTGGACTAGATACCAGATATCTGAAGGTAGATAAGTCAATGGACCAGATGGTCCACATCCCAGAGTTCTGAAGGTAGATAAGACACCTGGACCAGATGGAATACATCCCAGAATTCTGAAGGTAGAGATTTCGCTTGGACCGGATGCTCCACATCCCAGAGTTCTTAAGGTAGATAAGTCACCTGGACCAGATGGACTACATCCCAGAGTCATGAAGGTAGATAAGTCACTTGAACCAGATAGACTACATCCCAGAGTACTGAAGATGGATAAGTCAATTGGACCAGGTGGACTACATCACTGAGTTCTGAAGTAGATGTCACTGGACCAGAAGGACTTCATCCCAGAGATCTGAAGGTGGATAAGTCATTTGGACCAGATAGACTAGATCCCAGAGTTCTGAAGGTAGATAAGTCATTGGACCAGATGGACTTCATCCCAGAGTTCTGAAATTAGATAAGTTACCTGCACCACATGGACTACATCTCAGAGTCCCGAAGGTGTATAAGTCACTTGGACCAGATAGACTACATCCCAGAGTTCTGAAGGTGGATAAGTCACTTGGACCAGGTGGACTACATCACTGAGCTCAGAAGGTAGATAAGTCATTCGACTAGCTGGACTACATCCGAGATTTCTGAAGGTAGCTTAGTCACATGGACCAAATTGACTACATCCCAGATTTCAGAAGGTAGAGAAGTTACTCAGACCAGATGGTCCACATCCCAGAGTTCTGAAGGTAGATAAGTCAATGGACCAGATGGACTGCATCCGAGATTTATGAAGGTAGATAAGGCAACTGGACCAGATGGACTACATCCCAGAGTTCTGAAGGTGGATAAGTCACTTGAACCAGATGGACTACATCCCAGAGTTCTGAAGGTGGATAAGTCATTTGGACCAGATGGACTACATCCCAGAGTTCAGAAGGTAGGTAAGTTACTTGGACGAGATGGACTACATCTCAGAGTCCTGAAGGTAGATAAGTCACCTGGACCAGATGGACTACATCCCAGAGTTCTGAAGGGAGATAAGACAATTGGACCAGATAGACTACATCCCAGATTTCTGAAGGTGGATAAGTCATTTGGACCAGATGGACTACATCCCTGAATTCAGAAGGTAGATATGTCATTGTACCAGATGGACTACATCCCAGAGATCTGAAGGTAGATAAGTCATTGGACTAGATGGACTACATCCCAGAGCTCTGAAGGTAGATAAGTTACTTGGACCAGATGGACTACATCCCTGAGTCATGAAGGTAGATAAGTCACTTGTACCAGATGGTCCACATCGCAGAGTTCTGAAGGTAGATAAGGACCTGGTCCAGATGGAATACACCCCTGTGTTCTGAAGGTAGATAAGTCACTTGGACCAGATGGATTACATCCCAGAGTTCTGAAGGTAGATATGTTACTTGGACCAGATGGACTACATCCCAGAGTCATGAAGGGAGATAAGTCACTTGAACCAGATAGACTACATCCCAGAGTTCTGAAGGTGGGTAAGTCACTGGGACCAGATGGACTACATCACTGAGTTCTGAAGTAGATGTCATTGGACCAGATGGACTTCATCCCAGTGATCTGAAGGTGGATGTCATTTGGACCAGATAGAATAGATCCCAGAGTTCTGAAGGTAGATAAGTCATTGGACCAGATGGACGTCATCCCAGAGTTTTGAAGATAGATATGTTACCTGTACCACATGGACTACAGCTCAGTGTCATGAAGGTTGATAAGTCACTTGGACCAGATGGATTACATCCCAGAGTCCTGAAGGTAGATAAGTCACTTGAACCAGATGGACTACATCCCAGAGTTTTGAAGGGAGATAAGACACTTGGAGCAGATAGACTACATCCCAGATTTCTGAAGGTGGATAAGTCATTTGGACCAGATGGACTAGATCCCAGAGTTCTGAAGGAAGATAAGTCAGTTAGACCAGATGGACTCCACACAGAGTTCTGAAGGAAGATAAGTAATTGGACCAGATGGACTACATCCCAGAGTTCATAAGGTAGGTAAGTCATTGGACCTGATGGACTACATCCCAGAGTTCTGAAGGTCGATAAGTTACTTGGACCAGATGGACTACATCCCAGAGTTCTGAAGGGGATACGACAATTGGACCAGATAGACTACATCCCAGATTTCTCAAGGTGGATAAGTCAATTGGACCAGATGGACTACATCTCAGACTTCTGAAGGTAGATAAGTCACTTGGACCAGAGGGACTACATCCCACAGTTCTGAAGATAGATAACTCACCTGGAGAAGCTGGACTAGATACCAGATATCTGAAGGTAGATAAGTAACCTGGACCGGATGGACTATATCCCAGAGATCTGAAGGTAGATAAGTCAATGGACCAGATGGTCCACATCCCAGAGTTCTGAAGGTAGATAAGACACCTGGACCAGATGGAATACATCCCAGAATTCTGAAGGAAGAGATTTTGCTTGGACCGGATGCTCCACATCCCAGAGTTCTTAAGGTAGATAAGTCACCTGGACCAGATGGACTACATCCCAGAGTCATGAAGGGAGATAAGTCACTTGGACCAGATCGATTACATCCCAGAGTTCTGAAGGGAGATAAGTCACTCGAACCAGATAGACTACATCCCAGAGTTCTGAAGATGGATAAGTCACTTGGACCAGGTGGACTACATCACTGAGTTCTGAAGTAGATGTCACTGGACCAGAAGGACTTCATCCCAGAGATCTGAAGGTGGATAAGTCATTTGGACCAGATAGACTAGATCCCAGAGTTCTGAAGGTAGATAAGTAACCTCGACCAGATGGACTTCATCCCAGATTTCTGAAATTAGATAAGTTACCTGCACCACATGGACTACATCTCAGAGTCCTGAAGGTGTATAAGTCACTTGGAGCAGATAGACTACATCCCAGAGTTCTGAAGGTGGATAAGTCACTTGGACCAGGTGGACTACATCACTGAGTTCAGAAGGTAGAGAAGTTACTCAGACCAGATGGTCCACATCCCAGAGTTCTGAAGGTAGATAAGTCAATGGACCAGATGGACTACATCCCAGAATTCTGAAGGTAGATAAGTCACTTGAACCAGATGGACTACATCCCGGAGGTCAGAAGGTAGAGAAGTTACTCAGACCAGATGGTCCACATCCCAGAGTTCTGAAGGTAGATAAGTCAATGGACCAGATGGACTACATCCCAGAGTTCTGAAGGTAGATAAGTCATTGGACCAGATGGACTACATCCCGGAGGTCAGAATGTAGAGAAGTTACTCGGACCAGATGGTCCATATCCCAGAGTTCTGAAGGTAGATAAGTCAATGGACCAGATGGACTACATCCGAGATTTATGAAGGTAGATAAGGCAACTGGACCAGATGGACTACATCCCAGAATTCTGAAGGTAGATATGTTACTTGGACCAGATGGACTACATCCCAGAGTTCTGAAGGGAGGTAAGTCACTTGAACCAGATAGACTACATCCCAGAGTTCTGAAGGTGGATAAGTCACTGGGACAAGATGGACTACATCGCAGAGTTCAGAAGGTAGATAAGTTAATTGGACCAGATGGACTATATCTGAGTCCTGAAGGTAGATAAGTCACTTGAACCAGATGGACTACATCCCAGAGTTCTGAAGGGAGATAAGACATTTGGACCAGATGGACTAGATCCTAGAGTTCTGAAGGAAGATAAGTCAGTTGGACCAGATGGACTCCACACAGAGTTCTGAAGGAAGATAAGTAATTGGACCAGATGGACTACATCCCAGAGTTCATAAGGTAGGTAAGTCATTGGACCTGATGGACTACATCCCAGAGTTCTGAAGGTCGATAAGTTACTTGGACCAGATGGACTACATCCCAGAGTTCTGAAGGGGATACGACAATTGGACCAGATAGACTACATCCCAGATTTCTCAAGGTGGATAAGTCAATTGGACCAGATGGACTACATCTCAGACTTCTGAAGGTAGATAAGTCACTTGGACCAGAGGGACTACATCCCACAGTTCTGAAGATAGATAACTCACCTGGAGAAGCTGGACTAGATACCAGATATCTGAAGGTAGATAAGTAACCTGGACCGGATGGACTATAACCCAGAGATCTGAAGGTAGATAAGTCAATGGACCAGATGGTCCACATCCCAGAGTTCTGAAGGTAGATAAGACACCTGGACCAGATGGAATACACCCCAGAATTCTGAAGGAAGAGATTTTGCTTGGACCGGATGCTCCACATCCCAGAGTTCTTAAGGTAGATAAGTCACCTGGACCAGATGGACTACATCCCAGAGTCATGAAGGGAGATAAGTCACTTGGACCAGATCGATTACATCCCAGAGTTCTGAAGGGAGATAAGTCACTCGAACCAGATAGACTACATCCCAGAGTTCTGAAGATGGATAAGTCACTTGGACCAGGTGGACTACATCACTGAGTTCTGAAGTAGATGTCACTGGACCAGAAGGACTTCATCCCAGAGATCTGAAGGTGGATAAGTCATTTGGACCAGATAGACTAGATCCCAGAGTTCTGAAGGTAGATAAGTAACCTCGACCAGATGGACTTCATCCCAGATTTCTGAAATTAGATAAGTTACCTGCACCACATGGACTACATCTCAGAGTCCTGAAGGTGTATAAGTCACTTGGAGCAGATAGACTACATCCCAGAGTTCTGAAGGTGGATAAGTCACTTGGACCAGGTGGACTACATCACTGAGTTCAGAAGGTAGAGAAGTTACTCAGACCAGATGGTCCACATCCCAGAGTTCTGAAGGTAGATAAGTCAATGGACCAGATGGACTACATCCCAGAATTCTGAAGGTAGATAAGTCACTTGAACCAGATGGACTACATCCCGGAGGTCAGAAGGTAGAGAAGTTACTCAGACCAGATGGTCCACATCCCAGAGTTCTGAAGGTAGATAAGTCAATGGACCAGATGGACTACATCCCAGAGTTCTGAAGGTAGATAAGTCATTGGACCAGATGGACTACATCCCGGAGGTCAGAATGTAGAGAAGTTACTCGGACCAGATGGTCCATATCCCAGAGTTCTGAAGGTAGATAAGTCAATGGACCAGATGGACTACATCCGAGATTTATGAAGGTAGATAAGGCAACTGGACCAGATGGACTACATCCCAGAATTCTGAAGGTAGATATGTTACTTGGACCAGATGGACTACATCCCAGAGTTCTGAAGGGAGGTAAGTCACTTGAACCAGATAGACTACATCCCAGAGTTCTGAAGGTGGATAAGTCACTGGGACAAGATGGACTACATCGCAGAGTTCAGAAGGTAGATAAGTTAATTGGACCAGATGGACTATATCTGAGTCCTGAAGGTAGATAAGTCACTTGAACCAGATGGACTACATCCCAGAGTTCTGAAGGGAGATAAGACATTTGGACCAGATGGACTAGATCCTAGAGTTCTGAAGGAAGATAAGTCAGTTGGACCAGAAGGACTCCACCCAGAGTTCTGAAGGAAGAAAAGTAATAGGACCAGATGGACTACATCCCAGAGTTCAGAAGGTAGATAAGTCACATGGACCAGAATGACTACATCCCAGAGTTCAGAAGGTAGATAGGTTACTTGGACCAGATGGACTACATCTCAGAGTCCTGAAGGGAGATAAGTCATTGGACCAGATGGACTACTTCCCAGAGTTCTGAAGGTAGATAAGTCATTGGACCAGATCGACTACATCGCAGATTTCTGAAGGTAGATAAGTCACTTGGAGCAGATGGTCCACATCCCAGAGTTCTGATGGTAGATAAGTCCTTGGACCAGATGGACTACATCCCAGAGTTCTAAAAGTAGATGAGTCATTGTACCAGATGGATTATATCCCAGAGTTCTGAAGGTAGATAAGTCGCTTGGACCAGTTGGACTACATCCCAGAGTTCTGTCGGTAGATAAGTCACTTGGATCAGAGTGACTACATCCCAGAGTTCTGAAGGTAGATAAGTAACCTGGACCTGATGGACTACATCCAAGAGTCCTGAAGGTAGATAAGTCACTTGGACCAGATGGATTATATCCCAGAGTACTGAAGGTCGATAAGTCTTTGGACCAGATGGACTACATCCCAGTGTTCTGAAGGGAGATAAGTCATTGGACCAGATGGACTACATCCCAGAGTTCTGAAAGGAGATAAGACACTTGGAGCAGATAGACTACATCCCAGATTTCTGAAGGTGGATAAGTCACTTGGACCAGATGGACTAGATCCCAGAGTTCTGAAGGAAGATAAGTCAGTTGGACCAGATGGACTACATCCCAGAGTTCAGAAGGTAGATAAGTCACATAGACCAGAATGACCACATCCCAGAGTTCAGAAGGTAGATAGGTTACTTGGACCAGATGGACTACATCTCAGAGTCCTGAAGGGAGATAAGTCATTGGACCAGATGGACTACTTCCCAGAGTCCTGAAGGTAGATAAGTCATTGGACCAGATCGACTACATCGCAGATTTCTGAAGGTAGTTAAGTCACTTGGAGCAGATGGTCCACATTCCAGAGTTCTGATGGTAGATAAGTCCTTGGACCAGATGGACTACATCCCAGAGATCTGAGGGTAGATAGGTCAACTGGACCAGATTGACTACTTCCCTGATTTCTGAAGGAAGATAAGTCATCTGGACCAGATGGACTATATCCCAGAATTCTAAATGTAGATAAGTCACCTGGACCAGATGGACTACTTCCCAGAGTCCTGAAGGTAGATAAGTCATTGGACCAGATCGACTACATCGCAGATTTCTGAAGGTCGATAAGTCTTTGGACCAGATGGTCCACATCCCAGTGTTCTGAAGGGAGATAAGTCATTGGACCACGTGGACTACATCCCAGAGTTCTGAAAGGAGATAAGACACTTGGAGCAGATAGACTACATCCCAGATTTCTGAAGGTGGATAAGTCATTTGGACCAGATGGACTAGATCCCAGAGTTCTGAAGGAAGATAAGTCAGTTGGACCAGATGGACTACATCCCAGAGTTCAGAAGGTAGATAAGTCACATAGACCAGAATGACCACATCCCAGAGTTCAGAAGGTAGATAGGTTACTTGGACCAGATGGACTACATCTCAGAGTCCTGAAGGGAGATAAGTCATTGGACCAGATGGACTACTTCCCAGAGTCCTGAAGGTAGATAAGTCATTGGACCAGATCGACTACATCGCAGATTTCTGAAGGTAGTTAAGTCACTTGGAGCAGATGGTCCACATCCCAGAGTTCTGATGGTAGATAAGTCCTTGGACCAGATGGACTACATCCCAGAGATCTGAAGGTAGATAGGTCAACTGGACCAGATTGACTACTTCCCTGATTTCTGAAGGAAGATAAGTCATCTGGACCAGATGGACTATATCCCAGAATTCTAAATGTAGATAAGTCACCTGGACCAGATGGACTACATCCCAGAGATCTGAAGGTGGATAAGTCACTGGACCAGATGGACTACATCCCAGACTTCTGAAGGTAGATAAGTAACCTGGACCAGATAGATTACATCCCAGTGTTCTGAAGGGAGATAAGTCATTGGACCAGATGGACTACATCCCAGTGTTCTGAAAGGAGATAAGTCATTGGACAAGATGGACTACATCCCAGAGTTCTGAAGGTAGATAAGTCTTTGGACCAGATGGACTACATCCCAGTGTTCTGAAGGGAAATAAGTCATTGGACCAGATGGACTACATCCCAGAGTTCTGAAGGGAGAAAAGTCACTTGGACCAGATAGACTACATCCCTGAGTTCTGAAGGAAGATAATTCTCTTGGACCAGGTGGACTGCATCCCAGTGTTCTGAAGGTAGATAGGTCACCTGGACCAGAATGACTACTTCCATGATTTCTGAAGGAAGATAAGTCATCTGGACCAGATGGACTATATCCCAGAATTCTAAATGTAGATAAGTCACGTGGACCAGATGGACTACATCCCAGAGTTCTGAATGTAGATAAGTCACTTGGACCAGATGGATTATATCCCAGAGTACTGAAGGTCGATAAGTCTTTGGACCAGATGGACTACATCCCAGTGTTCTGAAGGGAGATAAGTCATTGGACCAGATGGACTACATCCCAGAGTTCTGAAGGAAGATAAGTCTCTTGGACCAGATGGACTACATCCCAGAGTTCTGAAGGTAGATAGGTCACCTGGACCAGAATGACAACTTCCATGATTTCTGAAGGAAGATAAGTCATCTGGACCAGATGGACTACATCCCAGTGTTCTGAAGTGAGATAAGTCATTGGACCAGATGGACTACATCCCAGAGTTCTGAAGGGAGAAAAGTCACTTGGACCAGATAGACTACATCCCTGAGTTCTGAAGGAAGATAAGTCTCTTGGATCAGAGTTACTACATCCCAGAGTTCTGAAGGTAGATAAGTAACCAGGACCTGATGGACTACATACAAGAGTCCTGAAGGTAGATAAGTCACTTGGACCAGATGGACTAAATCCCAGAGTTCTGAATGTAGATAAGTCACTTGGACCAGATGGATTATATCCCAGTGTTCTGAAGGTAGATAAGTCATTGGGCCAGATCGACTACATCGCAGATTTCTGAAGGTAGGTAAGTCACTTGGAGCAGATGGTCCACATCCCAGAGTTCTGAAGGTCGATAAGTCTTTGGACCAGATGGACTACATCCCAGTGTTCTGAAGGGAGATAAGTCATTGGACCAGATGGACTACATCCCAGAGTTCAGAAGGTAGATGAGTCATTGGACTAGATGGACTACATCCGAGATTTCTGAAGGTAGCTAAGTCACATGGACCAGATTGACTACATCCCAGAGTTCAGAAGGTAGAGAAGTTACTCAGACCAGATGGTCCACATCCCAGAGTTCTGAAGGTAGATAAGTCAATGGACCAGATGGACTACATCCGAGATTTATGAAGGTAGATAAGGCAACTGGACCAGATGGACTACATCCCAGAATTCTGAAGGTAGATATGTTACTTGGACCAGATGGACTACATCCCAGAGTCATGATGGTAGATACGTCACTTGACCAGATTGACTACATCCCAGAGATCTGAAGGGAGGTAAGTCACTTGAACCAGATAGACTACATCCCAGAGTTCTGATGGTGGATAAGTCACTGGGACCAGATGGACTACATCCCAGAGTTCTGAAGGGAGATAAGTCATTGGACCAGATGGACTACATCCCAGAGTTCAGAAGGTAGATAAGTCATTGGACTAGATGGACTACATCCGAGATTTCTGAAGGTAGAGAAGTTACTCAGACCAGATGGTCCACATCCCAGAGTTCTGAAGGGAGATAAGTCATTGGACCAGATGGACTACATCCCAGAGTTCAGAAGGTAGATAAGTCATTGGACTAGATGGACTACATCCGAGATTTCTGAAGGTAGAGAAGTTACTCAGACCAGATGGTCCACATCCCAGAGTTCAGAAGGTAGATAAGTCATTGGAACAGATGGACTACCTCACAGAGTTCTGAAGGTAGATAAGTCCTTGGACCAGATGGACTACATCCCAGAGATCTGAAGGTAGATAGGTCAACTGGACCAGATTGACTACTTCCCTGATTTCTGAAGGAAGATAAGTCATCTGGACCAGATGGACTATATCCCAGAATTCTAAATGTAGATAAGTCACCTGGACCAGATGGACTACATCCCAGAGATCTGAAGGTGGATAAGTCACTGGACCAGATGGACTACATCCCAGACTTCTGAAGGTAGATAAGTAACCTGGACCAGATAGATTACATCCCAGTGTTCTGAAGGGAGATAAGTCATTGGACCAGATGGACTACATCCCAGTGTTCTGAAAGGAGATAAGTCATTGGACAAGATGGACTACATCCCAGAGTTCTGAAGGTAGATAAGTCTTTGGACCAGATGGACTACATCCCAGTGTTCTGAAGGGAAATAAGTCATTGGACCAGATGGACTACATCCCAGAGTTCTGAAGGGAGAAAAGTCACTTGGACCAGATAGACTACATCCCTGAGTTCTGAAGGAAGATAATTCTCTTGGACCAGGTGGACTGCATCCCAGTGTTCTGAAGGTAGATAGGTCACCTGGACCAGAATGACTACTTCCATGATTTCTGAAGGAAGATAAGTCATCTGGACCAGATGGACTATATCCCAGAATTCTAAATGTAGATAAGTCACGTGGACCAGATGGACTACATCCCAGAGTTCTGAATGTAGATAAGTCACTTGGACCAGATGGATTATATCCCAGAGTACTGAAGGTCGATAAGTCTTTGGACCAGATGGACTACATCCCAGTGTTCTGAAGGGAGATAAGTCATTGGACCAGATGGACTACATCCCAGAGTTCTGAAGGAAGATAAGTCTCTTGGACCAGATGGACTACATCCCAGAGTTCTGAAGGTAGATAGGTCACCTGGACCAGAATGACAACTTCCATGATTTCTGAAGGAAGATAAGTCATCTGGACCAGATGGACTACATCCCAGTGTTCTGAAGTGAGATAAGTCATTGGACCAGATGGACTACATCCCAGAGTTCTGAAGGGAGAAAAGTCACTTGGACCAGATAGACTACATCCCTGAGTTCTGAAGGAAGATAAGTCTCTTGGATCAGAGTTACTACATCCCAGAGTTCTGAAGGTAGATAAGTAACCAGGACCTGATGGACTACATACAAGAGTCCTGAAGGTAGATAAGTCACTTGGACCAGATGGACTAAATCCCAGAGTTCTGAATGTAGATAAGTCACTTGGACCAGATGGATTATATCCCAGTGTTCTGAAGGTAGATAAGTCATTGGGCCAGATCGACTACATCGCAGATTTCTGAAGGTAGGTAAGTCACTTGGAGCAGATGGTCCACATCCCAGAGTTCTGAAGGTCGATAAGTCTTTGGACCAGATGGACTACATCCCAGTGTTCTGAAGGGAGATAAGTCATTGGACCAGATGGACTACATCCCAGAGTTCAGAAGGTAGATGAGTCATTGGACTAGATGGACTACATCCGAGATTTCTGAAGGTAGCTAAGTCACATGGACCAGATTGACTACATCCCAGAGTTCAGAAGGTAGAGAAGTTACTCAGACCAGATGGTCCACATCCCAGAGTTCTGAAGGTAGATAAGTCAATGGACCAGATGGACTACATCCGAGATTTATGAAGGTAGATAAGGCAACTGGACCAGATGGACTACATCCCAGAATTCTGAAGGTAGATATGTTACTTGGACCAGATGGACTACATCCCAGAGTCATGATGGTAGATACGTCACTTGACCAGATTGACTACATCCCAGAGATCTGAAGGGAGGTAAGTCACTTGAACCAGATAGACTACATCCCAGAGTTCTGATGGTGGATAAGTCACTGGGACCAGATGGACTACATCCCAGAGTTCTGAAGGGAGATAAGTCATTGGACCAGATGGACTACATCCCAGAGTTCAGAAGGTAGATAAGTCATTGGACTAGATGGACTACATCCGAGATTTCTGAAGGTAGAGAAGTTACTCAGACCAGATGGTCCACATCCCAGAGTTCAGAAGGTAGATAAGTCATTGGAACAGATGGACTACCTCACAGAGTTCTGAAGGTAGATAAGTCATTGGACCAGATGCACTACTTCCCAGAGTTCTGAAGTTAGATAAGTCAATGGACCAGATGGTCCACATCCCAGAGTTCTGAAGGTAGATAAGACACCTGGACCAGATGGAATACATCCCAGAATTCTGAAGGTAGAGGATTCGCTTGGACCGGATGCTCCACATCCCAGAGTTCTTAAGGTAGATAAGTCACTAGGACCAGATGGACTACATCCCAGAGTTCTGAAAGTAGATATGTTACTTGGACCAGATGGACTACATCCCAGAGCCATGAAGGTAGATAAGTCACTTGGACCAGATCGATTACATCCCAGAGTTCTGAAGAGAGATAAGTCACTTGAACCAGATAGACTACATCCCAGAGTTCTGACGGTGGATAAGTCACTGGGACCAGATGGACTACATCCCAGAGTTCTGAAGGTAGATAAGTCACTTGGACCAGAGGGACTACATCCCACAGTTCTGAATATAGATAACTCACCTGGAGAAGCTGGACTAGATCCCAGATATTTGAAGGTAGATAAGTAATCTGGACCAGCTAGACTACATCCCAGATTTCTGATGGTGGATAAGTCATTGGTCCAGATGGACTACATCCCAGAGTTCTGAAGATAGATAAGTCATTGGACCAGATGGACTACATCCCAGAGTTCTGAAGGTAGATAAGTCAATGGACCAGATGGTCCACATCCCAGAGGTCTGAAGGTAGATAAGACACCTGGACCAGATGGAATACATCCCAGAATTCTGAAGGTAGAGAAGTCGCTTGGACCGGATGCTCCACATCCCAGAGTTCTTAAGGTAGATAAGTCACTTGGACCAGATGGACTATATCCCAGAGATCTGAAGGTAGATAAGTCATTGGACTAGATGGACTACATCCCAGAGCTCTGAAGGTAGATGTTACTTGGACCAGATGGACTACATCCCTGAGTCATGAAGGTAGATAAGTCACTTGGACCAGATGGTCCACATCGCAGAGTTCTGAAGGTAGATAAGGACCTGGTCCAGATGGAATACACCCCTGTGTTCTGAAGGTAGATAAGTCGCTTGGACCAGATGGACTACATCCCAGTGTTCGTAAGGTAGATAAGTCACTTGGACCAGATGGACTACATCCCAGAATTCTGGAGGTAGATAAGTCGCTTGGACCGGATGGACTACATCTCAGAGTCCTGAAGGTAGATAAGTCACCTGGACCAGATTGACTACATCCCAGAGATCTGAAGGTAGATAAGTCATTGGAACAGATGGACTACCTCACAGAGTTCTGAAGGTAGATAAGTCATTGGACCAGATGCACTACTTCCCAGAGTTCTGAAGTTAGATAAGTCAATGGACCAGATGGTCCACATCCCAGAGTTCTGAAGGTAGATAAGACACCTGGACCAGATGGAAAACATCCCAGAATTCTGAAGGTAGAGAATTCGCTTGGACCGGATGCTCCACATCCCAGAGTTCTTAAGGTAGATAAGTCACTTGGACCAGATGGACTACATCCCAGAGTTCTGAAAGTAGATATGTTACTTGGACCAGATGGACTACATCCCAGAGTCATGAAGGTAGATAAGTCACTTGGACCAGATCGATTACATCCCAGAGTTCTGAAGGGAGATAAGTCACTTGAACCAGATAGACTACATCCCAGAGTTCAGAAGGTAGATAAGTTACTTGGACCAGATGGACTACATCTCAGAGTCCTGAAGGAAGATAAGTCACCTGGACCAGATGGACTACATCCCAGAGATCTGAAGGTAGATAAGTCATTGGAACAGATGGACTACCTCACAGAGTTCTGAAGGTAGATAAGTCATTGGACCAGATGGACTACTTCCCAGAGTTCTGAAGTTAGATAAGTCAATGGACCAGATGGTCCACATCCCAGAGTTCTGAAGGTAGATAAGACATCTGGACCAGATGGAATACATCCCAGAATTCTGAAGGTAGAGAATTCGCTTGGACCGGATGCTCCACATCCCAGAGTTCTTAAGGTAGATAAGTCACTTGGACCAGATGGACTACATCCCAGAGTTCTGAAAGTAGATATGTTAC
This sequence comes from Hypanus sabinus, assembly GCF_030144855.1. Classification (NCBI taxonomy): domain Eukaryota; kingdom Metazoa; phylum Chordata; class Chondrichthyes; order Myliobatiformes; family Dasyatidae; genus Hypanus; species Hypanus sabinus. The sequence goes on from NW_026781839.1 coordinate 90,465, forward strand.
TTGGACCAGATGGACTACATCCCGGAGTCATGAAGGTAGATAAGTCACTTGGACCAGATCGATTACATCCCAGAGTTCTGAAGAGAGATAAGTCACTTGAACCAGATAGACTACATCACTGAGTTCTGAAGTAGATGTCACTGGACCAGAAGGACTTCATCCCAGAGATCTGAAGGTGGATAAGTCATTTGGACCAGATGGACTTCATCCCAGAGTTCTGAAATTAGATAAGTTACCTGCACCACATGGACTACATCTCAGAGTCCTGAAGGTAGATAAGTCACTTGGACCAGATGGACTACATCCCAGAGTTCTGAAGGGAGCTAAGACACTTGGACCAGATAGACTACATCCCGGATTTCTGAAGGTGGATAAGTCATTTGGACCAGATGGACTCCACCCAGAGTTCTGAAGGAAGATAAGCAATTGGACCAGATGGACTACATCCCAGAGTTCAGAAGGTAGATAAGTCATTGGACTAGATGGACTACATCCGAGATTTCTGAAGGTAGCTAAGTCACATGGACCAGATTGACTACATCCCAGAGTTCAGAAGGTAGAGAAGTTACTCAGACCAGATGGTCCACATCCCAGAGTTCTGAAGGTAGATAAGTCAATGGACCAGATGGACTACATCCGAGATTTATGAAGGTAGATAAGGCAACTGGACCAGATGGACTACATCCCAGAATTCTGAAGGTAGATAAGTCACTTGAACCAGATGGACTACATCCCAGAGTTCTGAAGGTGGATAAGTCATTTGGACCAGATGGACAAGATCCCAGAGTTCTGGAGGAAGATAAGCAATTGGACCAGATGGACTACATCCCAGAGCTCTGAAGGTAGATAAGTTACTTGGACCAGATGGACTACATTCCTGAGTCATGAAGGTAGATAAGTCACTTGTACCAGATGGTCCACATCGCAGAGTTCTGAAGGTAGATAAGGACCTGGTCCAGATGGAATACACCCCTGTGTTCTGAAGGTAGATAAGTCACTTGGACCAGATGGATTACATCCCAGAGTTCTGAAGGTAGATAAGTCAATGGACCAGATGGACTACATCCGAGATTTATGAAGGTAGATAAGGCAACTGGACCAGATGGACTACATCCCAGAATTCTGAAGGTAGAGAGGTCGCTTGGACCGGATGCTCCACATCCCAGAGTTCTTAAGGTAGATAAGTCACTTGGACCAGATGGACTATATCCTAGAGATCTGAAGGTAGATAAGTCATTGGACTAGATGGACTACATCCCAGAGCTCTGAAGGTAGATAAGTTACTTGGACCAGATGGACTACATCCCTGAGTCATGAAGGTAGATAAGTCACTTGTACCAGATGGTCCACATCGCAGAGTTCTGAAGGTAGATAAGGACCTGGTCCAGATGGAATACACCCCTGTGTTCTGAAGGTAGATAAGTCACTTGGACCAGATGGATTACATCCCAGAGTTCTGAAGGGAGATAAGTCACTTGAACCAGATAGACTACATCCCAGAGTTCTGAAGGTGGATAAGTCACTGGGACCAGATGGACTACATCCCGAGTCCTGAAGGTAGATAAGTCACTTGAACCAGATGGACTACATCCCAGAGTTTTGCAGGGAGATAAGACACTTGGAGCAGATAGACTACATCCCAGATTTCTGAAGGTGGATAAGACATTTGGACCAGATGGACTAGATCCCAGAGTTCTGAAGGAAGATAAGTCAGTTAGACCAGATGGACTCCACACAGAGCTCTGAAGGAAGATAAGTAATTGGACCAGATGGACTACATCCCAGATTTCTGAAGGGAGATACGACAATTGGACCAGATAGACTACATCCCAGATTTCTCAAGGTGGATAAGTCAATTGGACCAGATGGACTACATCTCAGACTTCTGGAGGTAGATATGTCACTTGGACCAGAGGGACTACATCCCACAGTTCTGAAGATAGATAACTCACCTGGAGAAGCTGGACTAGATACCAGATATCTGAAGGTAGATAAGTCAATGGACCAGATGGTCCACATCCCAGAGTTCTGAAGGTAGATAAGACACCTGGACCAGATGGAATACATCCCAGAATTCTGAAGGTAGAGATTTCGCTTGGACCGGATGCTCCACATCCCAGAGTTCTTAAGGTAGATAAGTCACCTGGACCAGATGGACTACATCCCAGAGTCATGAAGGTAGATAAGTCACTTGAACCAGATAGACTACATCCCAGAGTACTGAAGATGGATAAGTCACTTGGACCAGGTGGACTACATCACTGAGTTCTGAAGTAGATGTCACTGGACCAGAAGGACTTCATCCCAGAGATCTGAAGGTGGATAAGTCATTTGGACCAGATAGACTAGATCCCAGAGTTCTGAAGGTAGATAAGTCATTGGACCAGATGGACTTCATCCCAGAGTTCTGAAATTAGATAAGTTACCTGCACCACATGGACTACATCTCAGAGTCCCGAAGGTGTATAAGTCACTTGGACCAGATAGACTACATCCCAGAGTTCTGAAGGTGGATAAGTCACTTGGACCAGGTGGACTACATCACTGAGCTCAGAAGGTAGATAAGTCATTCGACTAGCTGGACTACATCCGAGATTTCTGAAGGTAGCTTAGTCACATGGACCAAATTGACTACATCCCAGATTTCAGAAGGTAGAGAAGTTACTCAGACCAGATGGTCCACATCCCAGAGTTCTGAAGGTAGATAAGTCAATGGACCAGATGGACTGCATCCGAGATTTATGAAGGTAGATAAGGCAACTGGACCAGATGGACTACATCCCAGAGTTCTGAAGGTGGATAAGTCACTTGAACCAGATGGACTACATCCCAGAGTTCTGAAGGTGGATAAGTCATTTGGACCAGATGGACTACATCCCAGATTTCTGAAGGTGGATAAGTCATTTGGACCAGATGGACTACATCCCTGAATTCAGAAGGTAGATATGTCATTGTACCAGATGGACTACATCCCAGAGATCTGAAGGTAGATAAGTCATTGGACTAGATGGACTACATCCCAGAGCTCTGAAGGTAGATAAGTTACTTGGACCAGATGGACTACATCCCTGAGTCATGAAGGTAGATAAGTCACTTGTACCAGATGGTCCACATCGCAGAGTTCTGAAGGTAGATAAGGACCTGGTCCAGATGGAATACACCCCTGTGTTCTGAAGGTAGATAAGTCACTTGGACCAGATGGATTACATCCCAGAGTTCTGAAGGTAGATATGTTACTTGGACCAGATGGACTACATCCCAGAGTCATGAAGGGAGATAAGTCACTTGAACCAGATAGACTACATCCCAGAGTTCTGAAGGTGGGTAAGTCACTGGGACCAGATGGACTACATCACTGAGTTCTGAAGTAGATGTCATTGGACCAGATGGACTTCATCCCAGTGATCTGAAGGTGGATGTCATTTGGACCAGATAGAATAGATCCCAGAGTTCTGAAGGTAGATAAGTCATTGGACCAGATGGACGTCATCCCAGAGTTTTGAAGATAGATATGTTACCTGTACCACATGGACTACAGCTCAGTGTCATGAAGGTTGATAAGTCACTTGGACCAGATGGATTACATCCCAGAGTCCTGAAGGTAGATAAGTCACTTGAACCAGATGGACTACATCCCAGAGTTTTGAAGGGAGATAAGACACTTGGAGCAGATAGACTACATCCCAGATTTCTGAAGGTGGATAAGTCATTTGGACCAGATGGACTAGATCCCAGAGTTCTGAAGGAAGATAAGTCAGTTGGACCAGATGGACTCCACACAGAGTTCTGAAGGAAGATAAGTAATTGGACCAGATGGACTACATCCCAGAGTTCATAAGGTAGGTAAGTCATTGGACCTGATGGACTACATCCCAGAGTTCTGAAGGTCGATAAGTTACTTGGACCAGATGGACTACATCCCAGAGTTCTGAAGGGGATACGACAATTGGACCAGATAGACTACATCCCAGATTTCTCAAGGTGGATAAGTCAATTGGACCAGATGGACTACATCTCAGACTTCTGAAGGTAGATAAGTCACTTGGACCAGAGGGACTACATCCCACAGTTCTGAAGATAGATAACTCACCTGGAGAAGCTGGACTAGATACCAGATATCTGAAGGTAGATAAGTAACCTGGACCGGATGGACTATATCCCAGAGATCTGAAGGTAGATAAGTCACCTGGACCAGATGGACTACATCCCAGAGTCATGAAGGGAGATAAGTCACTTGGACCAGATCGATTACATCCCAGAGTTCTGAAGGGAGATAAGTCACTCGAACCAGATAGACTACATCCCAGAGTTCTGAAGATGGATAAGTCACTTGGACCAGGTGGACTACATCACTGAGTTCTGAAGTAGATGTCACTGGACCAGAAGGACTTCATCCCAGAGATCTGAAGGTGGATAAGTCATTTGGACCAGATAGACTAGATCCCAGAGTTCTGAAGGTAGATAAGTAACCTCGACCAGATGGACTTCATCCCAGATTTCTGAAATTAGATAAGTTACCTGCACCACATGGACTACATCTCAGAGTCCTGAAGGTGTATAAGTCACTTGGAGCAGATAGACTACATCCCAGAGTTCTGAAGGTGGATAAGTCACTTGGACCAGGTGGACTACATCACTGAGTTCAGAAGGTAGAGAAGTTACTCAGACCAGATGGTCCACATCCCAGAGTTCTGAAGGTAGATAAGTCAATGGACCAGATGGACTACATCCCAGAATTCTGAAGGTAGATAAGTCACTTGAACCAGATGGACTACATCCCGGAGGTCAGAAGGTAGAGAAGTTACTCAGACCAGATGGTCCACATCCCAGAGTTCTGAAGGTAGATAAGTCAATGGACCAGATGGACTACATCCCAGAGTTCTGAAGGTAGATAAGTCATTGGACCAGATGGACTACATCCCGGAGGTCAGAATGTAGAGAAGTTACTCGGACCAGATGGTCCATATCCCAGAGTTCTGAAGGTAGATAAGTCAATGGACCAGATGGACTACATCCGAGATTTATGAAGGTAGATAAGGCAACTGGACCAGATGGACTACATCCCAGAATTCTGAAGGTAGATATGTTACTTGGACCAGATGGACTACATCCCAGAGTTCTGAAGGGAGGTAAGACACTTGAACCAGATAGACTACATCCCAGAGTTCTGAAGGTGGATAAGTCACTGGGACAAGATGGACTACATCGCAGAGTTCAGAAGGTAGATAAGTTAATTGGACCAGATGGACTATATCTGAGTCCTGAAGGTAGATAAGTCACTTGAACCAGATGGACTACATCCCAGAGTTCTGAAGGGAGATAAGACATTTGGACCAGATGGACTAGATCCTAGAGTTCTGAAGGAAGATAAGTCAGTTGGACCAGAAGGACTCCACCCAGAGTTCTGAAGGAAGAAAAGTAATAGGACCAGATGGACTACATACCAGAGTTCAGAAGGTAGATAAGTCACATGGACCAGAATGACTACATCCCAGAGTTCAGAAGGTAGATAGGTTACTTGGACCAGATGGACTACATCTCAGAGTCCTGAAGGGAGATAAGTCATTGGACCAGATGGACTACTTCCCAGAGTTCTGAAGGTAGATAAGTCATTGGACCAGATCGACTACATCGCAGATTTCTGAAGGTAGATAAGTCACTTGGAGCAGATGGTCCACATCCCAGAGTTCTGATGGTAGATAAGTCCTTGGACCAGATGGACTACATCCCAGAGTTCTAAAAGTAGATGAGTCATTGTACCAGATGGATTATATCCCAGAGTTCTGAAGGTAGATAAGTCGCTTGGACCAGTTGGACTACATCCCAGAGTTCTGTCGGTAGATAAGTCACTTGGATCAGAGTGACTACATCCCAGAGTTCTGAAGGTAGATAAGTAACCTGGACCTGATGGACTACATCCAAGAGTCCTGAAGGTAGATAAGTCACTTGGACCAGATGGATTATATCCCAGAGTACTGAAGGTCGATAAGTCTTTGGACCAGATGGACTACATCCCAGTGTTCTGAAGGGAGATAAGTCATTGGACCAGATGGACTACATCCCAGAGTTCTGAAAGGAGATAAGACACTTGGAGCAGATAGACTACATCCCAGATTTCTGAAGGTGGATAAGTCATTTGGACCAGATGGACTAGATCCCAGAGTTCTGAAGGAAGATAAGTCAGTTGGACCAGATGGACTACATCCCAGAGTTCAGAAGGTAGATAAGTCACATAGACCAGAATGACCACATCCCAGAGTTCAGAAGGTAGATAGGTTACTTGGACCAGATGGACTACATCTCAGAGTCCTGAAGGGAGATAAGTCATTGGACCAGATGGACTACTTCCCAGAGTCCTGAAGGTAGATAAGTCATTGGACCAGATCGACTACATCGCAGATTTCTGAAGGTAGTTAAGTCACTTGGAGCAGATGGTCCACATTCCAGAGTTCTGATGGTAGATAAGTCCTTGGACCAGATGGACTACATCCCAGAGATCTGAGGGTAGATAGGTCAACTGGACCAGATTGACTACTTCCCTGATTTCTGAAGGAAGATAAGTCATCTGGACCAGATGGACTATATCCCAGAATTCTAAATGTAGATAAGTCACCTGGACCAGATGGACTACTTCCCAGAGTCCTGAAGGTAGATAAGTCATTGGACCAGATCGACTACATCGCAGATTTCTGAAGGTCGATAAGTCTTTGGACCAGATGGTCCACATCCCAGTGTTCTGAAGGGAGATAAGTCATTGGACCACGTGGACTACATCCCAGAGTTCTGAAAGGAGATAAGACACTTGGAGCAGATAGACTACATCCCAGATTTCTGAAGGTGGATAAGTCATTTGGACCAGATGGACTAGATCCCAGAGTTCTGAAGGAAGATAAGTCAGTTGGACCAGATGGACTACATCCCAGAGTTCAGAAGGTAGATAAGTCACATAGACCAGAATGACCACATCCCAGAGTTCAGAAGGTAGATAGGTTACTTGGACCAGATGGACTACATCTCAGAGTCCTGAAGGGAGATAAGTCATTGGACCAGATGGACTACTTCCCAGAGTCCTGAAGGTAGATAAGTCATTGGACCAGATCGACTACATCGCAGATTTCTGAAGGTAGTTAAGTCACTTGGAGCAGATGGTCCACATCCCAGAGTTCTGATGGTAGATAAGTCCTTGGACCAGATGGACTACATCCCAGAGATCTGAAGGTAGATAGGTCAACTGGACCAGATTGACTACTTCCCTGATTTCTGAAGGAAGATAAGTCATCTGGACCAGATGGACTATATCCCAGAATTCTAAATGTAGATAAGTCACCTGGACCAGATGGACTACATCCCAGAGATCTGAAGGTGGATAAGTCATTGGACCAGATGGACTTCATCCCAGAGTTCTGAAATTAGATAGGTTACCTGCACCACATGGACTACATCCCAGATTTCTGAAGGTGGATAAGTCATTTGGACCAGATGGACTAGATCCCAGAGTTCTGAAGGAAGATAAGTCAGTTGGACCAGAAGGACTCCACCCAGAGTTCTGAAGGAAGATAAGTAATAGGACCAGATGCTCTACATCCCAGAGTTCAGAAGGTAGATAAGTCACATGGACCAGAATGACTACATGCCAGAGCTCAGAAGGTGGATAGGTTACTTGGAACAGATGGACTACATCTCAGAGTCCTGAAGGGAGATAAGTCATTGGACCAGATGGACTACTTCCCAGAGTTCTGAAGGTAGATAAGTCACTTGGAGCAGATGGACTAAATCCCAGAGTTCTGAATGTAGATAAGTCACTTGGACCAGATGGATTATATCCCAGAGTACTGAAGGTCGGTAAGTCTTTGGACCAGATGGACTACATCCCAGTGTTCTGAAGGGAGATAAGTCATTGGACCAGATGGACTACATCCCGGAGTTCTGAAGGGAGAAAAGTCACTTGGACCAGATAGACTACATCCCTGAGTTCTGAAGGAAGATAAGTCATCTGGACCAGATGGACTATATCCCAGAATTCTAAATGTAGATAAGTCACCTGGACCAGATGGACTACATCCCAGAGATCTGAAGGTGGATAAGTCATTTGGACCAGATGGACTCCACCCAGAGTTCTGAAGGAAGGGAAGCAATTGGACCAGATCGACTACATCCCAGAGTTCAGAAGGTGGATAAGTCATTGGACTAGATGGACTACATCCGAGATTTCTGAAGGTAGCTAAGTCACATGGACCAGATTGACTACATCCCAGAGTTCAGAAGGTAGCGAAGTTACTCGGACCAGATGGTCCACATCCCAGAGTTCTGAAGGTAGATAAGTCAATAGACCAGATGGACTACATCCGAGATTTATGAAGGTAGATAAGGCAACTGGACCAGATGGACTACATCCCAGAATTCTGAAGGTAGATATGTTACTTGGACCAGATGGACTACATCCCAGAGTCATGATGGTAGATACGTCACTTGACCAGATTGACTACATCCCAGAGATCTGAAGGGAGGTAAGTCACTTGAACCAGATAGACTACATCCCAGAGTTCTCATGGTGGATAAGTCACTGGGACCAGATGGACTACATCCCAGAGTTCTAAAAGTAGATGAGTCATTGTACCTGATGGACTACATCCAAGAGTCCTGAAGGTAGATGTCACTTGGACCAGTTGGACTACATCACAGAGTTCTGTCGGTAGATAAGTCACTTGGATCAGATGGATTATATCCCAGTGTTCTGAAGGGAGATAAGTCATTGGACCAGATAGACTACATCCCTGAGTGCTGAAGGAAGATAAGTCTCTTGGACCAGATGGACTACATCCCAGAGTTCTGAAGGTAGATAGGTCACCTGGACCAGATTGACTACTTCCCTGATTTCTGAAGGAAGATAATTCATCTGGACCAGATGGACTATATACCAGAATTCTAAATGTAGATAAGTCACCTGGACCAGATGGACTACATCCCAGATATCTGAAGGTGGATAAGTCATTGGACCAGATGGACTTCATCCCAGAGTTCTGAAATTAGATAAGTTACCTGCACCACATGGACTACATCTCAGAGTCCCGAAGGTGGATAAGTCATTTGGACCAGATGGACTAGATCCCAGAGTTCTGAAGGAAGATAAGTCAGTTGGACCAGAAGGACTCCACCCAGAGTTCTGAAGGAAGATAAGTAATAGGACCAGATGGTCTGCATCCCAGAGTTCAGAAGGTAGATAAGTCACATGGACCAGAATGACTACATCCCAGAGTTCAGAAGGTAGATAGGTTACTTGGACCAGATGGACTACATCTCAGAGTCCTGAAGGGAGATAAGTCATTGGACCATATGGACTACTTCCCAGAGTTCTGAAGGTAGATAAGTCTTTGGACCAGATCGACTACATCGCAGATTTCTGAAGGTAGATAAGTCATTTGGACCAGATGGACTACATCCCAGATTTCTGAAGGTGGATAAGTCATTTGGACCAGATGGACTCCACCCAGAGTTCTGAAGGAAGGTAAGCAATTGGACCAGATGGTCCACATCCCAGAGTTCTGATGGTAGATAAGTCCTTGGACCAGATGGACTACATCCCAGAGTTCTAAAGGTAGATGAGTCATTGTACCAGATGGTTTATATCCCAGAGTTCTGAAGGTAGATAAGTCGCTTGGACCAGTTGGACTACATCCCAGAGTTCTGTCGGTAGATAAGTCACTTGGATCAGAGTGACTACATCCCAGAGTTCTGAAGGTAGATAAGTAACCTGGACCTGATGGACTGCATCCAAGAGTCCTGAAGGTAGATAAGTCACTTGGACCAGATGGACTAAATCCCAGAGTTCTGAATGTAGATAAGTCACTTGGACCAGATGGATTATATCCCAGAGTACTGAAGGTCGATAAGTCTTTGGACCAGATGGACTACATCCCAGTGTTCTGAAGGGAGATAAGTCATTGGACCAGATGGATTACATCCCAGAGTTCTGAAGGGAGAAAAGTCACTTGGACCAGATAGACTACATCCCTGAGTTCTGAAGGAAGATAAGTCATCTGGACCAGATGGACTATATCCCAGAATTCTAAATGTAGATAAGTCACCTGGACCAGATGGACTACATCCCGGAGATCTGAAGGTGGATAAGTCATTGGACCAGATGGACTTCATCCCAGAGTTCTGAAATTAGATAAGTTACCTGCACCACATAGACTACATCTCAGGGTCCTGAAGGTAGATAAGTCACTTGGACCAGATGGACTACATCCCAGATTTCTGAAGGTGGATAAGTCATTTGGACCAGATGGACTCCACCCAGAGTTCTGAAGGAAGGTAAGAATTGGACCAGATCGACTACATCCCAGAGTTCAGACGGTGGATAAGTCATTGGACTAGATGGACTACATTCGAGATTTCTGAAGGTAGCTCAGTCACATGGACCAGATTGACTGCATCCCAGAGTTCAGAAGGTAGAGAAGTTACTCGGACCAGATGGTCCACATCCCAGAGTTCTGAAGGTAGATAAGTCAATGGACCAGATGGACTACATCCGAGATTTATGAAGGTAGATAAGGCAACTGGACCAGATGGACTACATCCCAGAATTCTGAAGGTAGATATGTTACTTGGACCAGATGGACTACATCCCAGAGTTCTGAAGGGAGGTAAGTCACTTGAACCAGATAGACTACATCCCAGAGTTCTGAAGGTGGATAAGTCACTGGGACAAGATGGACTACATCGCAGAGTTCAGAAGGTAGATAAGTTACTTGGACCAGATGGACTACATCCCAGAGTTCTGATGGTAGATAAGTCACCTGGACCAGATGGACTACATCCCAGAGTTCTGAAGGTGGATAAGTTAATTGGACCAGATGGACTATATCTCAGTCCTGAAGGTAGATAAGTCACTTGAACCAGATGGACTACATCCCAGAGTTCTGAAAGGAGATAAGACACTTGGAGCAAATAGACTACATCGCAGATTTCTGAAGGTGGATAAGTCATTTGGACCAGATGGACTAGATCCCAGAGTTCTGAAGGAAGATAAGTCAGTTGGACCAGATGGACTCCACCCAGAGTTCTGAAGGAAGATAAGTAATTGGACAGATGGACTACATCCCAGAGTTCAGAAGGTAGATAAGTTACATGGACCAGATGGACTACATCTCAGAGTCCTGAAGGTAGATAAGTCACCTGGACCAGATGGACTACATCCCAGAGTTCTGATGGGAGATAAGACAATTGGACCAGATAGACTACATCCCAGATTTCTGAAGGTGGATAAGTCATTGGACCAGATGGCATCCCGGAGGTCAGAAGGTAGAGAAGTTACTCGGACCAGATGGTCCACATCCCAGAGTTCTGAAGGTAGATAAGTCAATGGACCAGATGGACTACATCCGAGATTTATGAAGGTAGATAAGGCAACTGGACCAGATGGACTACATCCCAGAATTCTGAAGGTAGATATGTTACTTGGACCAGATGGACTACATCCCAGAGTTCTGAAGGGAGGTAAGTCACTTGAACCAGATAGACTACATCCCAGAGTTCTGAAGGTGGATAAGTCACTGGGACAAGATGGACTACATCGCAGAGTTCAGAAGGTAGATAAGTTACTTGGACCAGATGGACTACATCTCAGAGTCCTGAAGGTAGATAAGTCACCTGGACCAGATGGACTACATCCCAGAGATCTGAAGGTAGATAAGTCATTGGAACAGATGGACTACCTCACAGAGTTCTGAAGGTAGATAAGTCATTGGACCAGATGGACTACTTCCCAGAGTTCTGAAGTTAGATAAGTCAATGGACCAGATGGTCCACATCCCAGAGTTCTCAAGGTAGATAAGACACCTGGACCAGATGGAATACATCCCAGAATTCTGAAGGTAGAGAAGTCGCTTGGACCGGATGCTCCACATCCCAGAGTTCTTAAGGTAGATAAGACACTTGGACCAGAGGGACTATATCCCAGAGTCCAGAAGGTAGATAAGTCATTGGACGAGATGGACTACATCCCAGAGTTCTGAAGGTAGATAAGTTACTTGGACCAGATGGACTACATCCCTGAGTCATGAAGGTAGATATGTCACTTGGACCAGACGGTCCACATCCCAGAGTTCTGAAGGTAGATAAGTTACTTGGACCAGATGGATTACATCCCAGAGTCATGAAGGTAGATAAGTCATTGGACTAGATGGACTACAGTTCAGAGTTCTGAAGGTAGATAAGTCAACTGAACCAGATGGACTGCATCTCAGACTTCTGAAGGGAGATATGTTACTTGGACCAGATGGACTACATCCCTGAGTCATGAAGGTAGATATGTCACTTGGACCAGATGGTCCACATCGCAGAGTTCTGAAGGTAGATAAGGACCCGTACCAGATGGAATACATCCCAGTGTTCTGAAGGTAGATAAGTCACTTGGACCAGATGGACGACGTCCCGGAGTTCTGAAGGTAGACAAGTCACTTGGACAAAATAGAATACATCCCAGAGCTCTGAAGGTAGATAAATCATTGGACCAGATGGACGTCATCACAGAGTTCTGAATGTAGATAAGTCACTTGGACCAGATGGATTACATCCCAGTGTTCTGAAGGGAGATAAGTCATTGGACCAGATGGACTACATCCCAGTGTTCTGAAGGGAGATAAGTCATTGGACCAGATGGACTACATCCCAGAGTTCTGAAGGGAGAAAAGTCACTTGGACCGGATAGACTACATCCCTGAGTTCTGAAGGAAGATAAGTCTCTTGGACCAGATGGACTACATCCCAGAGTTCTGATGGTAGATAAGTCTCTTGGACCAGATGGACTACATCCCAGAGTTCTGATGGTAGATAAGTCCTTGGACCAGATGGACTACATCCCAGAGTTCTAAAGGTAGATGTGTCATTGTACCAGATGGACTATATCCCAGAGTTCTGAAGGTAGATAAGTCACTTGGACCAGTTGGACTACATCCCAGAGTTCTGAAGGTAGATAAGTCACTTGGATCAGATAGACTACATCCCAGAGTTCTGAAGGTAGATCAATAACCTGGACCAGATGGAATACATCCCAGAATTCTGAAGGTAAAGAAGTCGCTTGGACCGGATGCTCCACATCCCAGAGCTCTGAAGGTAGATAAGTCATTGGACCAGATGGACTACATCCCAGAGTTCTGAAGGTAGATAAGACACCTGGACCAGATGGACTACATCCCAGAGTTCTGAAGGTAGATAAGACACCTGGACCAGATTGACTACATCCCAGAGTTCTGAAGGAAGATAAGTTATTGGACCAGATCGACTGCATCGCAGATTTCTGAAGGTAGATAAGCCAATTGGACCAGATGGTCAACATCCCAGCGTTCTGATGGGAGATAAGTCGCTTTGACCAGTTGGTCCATATCCCAGAATTCAGAGGGTAGATAAGTCATTGGACCAGATGGACGACGTCCCGGAGTTCTGAAGGTAGACAAGTCACTTGGACAAAATAGAATACATCCCAGAGCTCTGAAGGTAGATAAATCATTGGACCAGATGGACTACATCCCAGAGTTCTGATGGTAGATAAGTCCTTGGACCAGATGGACTACAACCCAGAGTTCTAAAGGTAGATGTGTCATTGTACCAGATGGACTACAACCCAGAGTTCTGAAGGGAGAAAAGTCACTTGGACCGGATAGACTACATCCCTGAGTTCTGAAGGAAGATAAGTCTCTTGGACCAGATGGACTACATCCCAGAGTTCTGATGGTAGATAAGTCTCTTGGACCAGATGGACTACATCCCAGAGTTCTGATGGTAGATAAGTCCTTGGACCAGATGGACTACAACCCAGAGTTCTAAAGGTAGATGTGTCATTGTACCAGATGGACTATATCCCAGAGTTCTGAAGGTAGATAAGTCACTTGGACCAGTTGGACTACATCCCAGAGTTCTGAAGGTAGATAAGTCACTTGGATCAGATAGACTACATCCCAGAGTTCTGAAGGTAGATAAGTCTCTTGCACCAGATGGACTACATCCCAGAGTTCTGAAGGCACATCAGTCACATGGACCAGATGGACTACATCCCAGAGTCTTGAAGGCAGATAAGTTACTTGGACCAGATGGACTACATCCCAGAGTTCTGAAGGCAGATAAGTGACATGGACCAGATGGACTACATCCCATAGTTCTGAAGGTAGATTAGTCACTTGGACCAAATGTAATACTTCCCAGAATTCTGAAGGTAGATAAGTCACCTGGACCAGATGGACTACATCCCAGAGTTCTGAAGGTTGATATGTTACTTGGACCAGATGGACTACATCCCAGAGTCATGAAGGTAGATAAGTCACCTGGACCAGATGGACTACATCCCATATTTCTGAAGGTAGATAAGTCAATTGTACCAGATGGCCCACATCCCAGAGTTCTGATGGTAGATAAGTCACTTGGACCAGATGGACTACATCGCAGAGTTCTGAAGGCAGATCAGTCACATGGACCAGATGGACTGCATCCCAGAGTCCTGAAGGTGGATAAGTTACTTTGACCAAATGGTCTTCATCCCAGACTTCTGAAGTTATATAAGTCCCTTGGACCAGATAGTCTACATCCCAGTGTTCTGAAGGTAGATAAGTCATTGGACCAGATGGACTACATCCCAGAGTTCTGAAGGTGGATAAGTCATTGGACCAGATGGACTACATCCCAGAGTTCTGAAGGTAGATAAGTCATTGGACCAGATCGACTACATCGCAGATTTCTGAAGGTAGATAAGTGACATGGACCAGATGGACTACATCCCATAGTTCTGAAGGTAGATAAGTCACTTGGACCAGATGGACTACACCACAGAGTTCTGATGGTAGATAAGTAATTTGGAGCAGATAGACTACATCCCAGAGTTCTGAAGGTAGATAAGTCCTTGGACCAGATGGACTATATTCCAGAGTTCTGAAGGTAGATAAGTCACTTGAACCAGATGGACTACATCCCAGAGTTCTGAAAGGAGATAAGACACTTGGAGCAAATAGACTACATCGCAGATTTCTGAAGGTGGATAAGTCATTTGGACCAGATGGACTAGATCCCAGAGTTCTGAAGGAAGATAAGTCAGTTGGACCAGATGGACTCCACCCAGAGTTCTGAAGGAAGATAAGTAATTGGACAGATGGACTACATCCCAGAGTTCAGAAGGTAGATAAGTTACATGGACCAGATGGACTACATCTCAGAGTCCTGAAGGTAGATAAGTCACCTGGACCAGATGGACTACATCCCAGAGTTCTGATGGGAGATAAGACAATTGGACCAGATAGACTACATCCCAGATTTCTGAAGGTGGATAAGTCATTGGACCAGATGGCATCCCGGAGGTCAGAAGGTAGAGAAGTTACTCGGACCAGATGGTCCACATCCCAGAGTTCTGAAGGTAGATAAGTCAATGGACCAGATGGACTACATCCGAGATTTATGAAGGTAGATAAGGCAACTGGACCAGATGGACTACATCCCAGAATTCTGAAGGTAGATATGTTACTTGGACCAGATGGACTACATCCCAGAGTTCTGAAGGGAGGTAAGTCACTTGAACCAGATAGACTACATCCCAGAGTTCTGAAGGTGGATAAGTCACTGGGACAAGATGGACTACATCGCAGAGTTCAGAAGGTAGATAAGTTACTTGGACCAGATGGACTACATCTCAGAGTCCTGAAGGTAGATAAGTCACCTGGACCAGATGGACTACATCCCAGAGATCTGAAGGTAGATAAGTCATTGGAACAGATGGACTACCTCACAGAGTTCTGAAGGTAGATAAGTAATTGGACCAGATGGACTACTTCCCAGAGTTCTGAAGTTAGATAAGTCAATGGACCAGATGGTCCACATCCCAGAGTTCTCAAGGTAGATAAGACACCTGGACCAGATGGAATACATCCCAGAATTCTGAAGGTAGAGAAGTCGCTTGGACCGGATGCTCCACATCCCAGAGTTCTTAAGGTAGATAAGACACTTGGACCAGAGGGACTATATCCCAGAGTCCAGAAGGTAGATAAGTCATTGGACGAGATGGACTACATCCCAGAGTTCTGAAGGTAGATAAGTTACTTGGACCAGATGGACTACATCCCTGAGTCATGAAGGTAGATATGTCACTTGGACCAGACGGTCCACATCCCAGAGTTCTGAAGGTAGATAAGTTACTTGGACCAGATGGATTACATCCCAGAGTCATGAAGGTAGATAAGTCATTGGACTAGATGGACTACAGTTCAGAGTTCTGATGGTAGATAAGTCCTTGGACCAGAGGGACTATATCCCAGATTTCTGAAGGTGGATAAGTCATTGGACCAGATGGCATCCCGGAGGTCAGAAGGTAGAGAAGTTACTCGGACCAGATGGTCCACATCCCAGAGTTCTGAAGGTAGATAAGTCAATGGACCAGATGGACTACATCCGAGATTTATGAAGGTAGATAAGGCAACTGGACCAGATGGACTACATCCCAGAATTCTGAAGGTAGATATGTTACTTGGACCAGATGGACTACATCCCAGAGTTCTGAAGGGAGGTAAGTCACTTGAACCAGATAGACTACATCCCAGAGTTCTGAAGGTGGATAAGTCACTGGGACAAGATGGACTACATCGCAGAGTTCAGAAGGTAGATAAGTTACTTGGACCAGATGGACTACATCTCAGAGTCCTGAAGGTAGATAAGTCACCTGGACCAGATGGACTACATCCCAGAGATCTGAAGGTAGATAAGTCATTGGAACAGATGGACTACCTCACAGAGTTCTGAAGGTAGATAAGTCATTGGACCAGATGGACTACTTCCCAGAGTTCTGAAGTTAGATAAGTCAATGGACCAGATGGTCCACATCCCAGAGTTCTCAAGGTAGATAAGACACCTGGACCAGATGGAATACATCCCAGAATTCTGAAGGTAGAGAAGTCGCTTGGACCGGATGCTCCACATCCCAGAGTTCTTAAGGTAGATAAGACACTTGGACCAGAGGGACTATATCCCAGAGTCCAGAAGGTAGATAAGTCATTGGACGAGATGGACTACATCCCAGAGTTCTGAAGGTAGATAAGTCACTTGGACCAGTTGGACTACATCCCAGAGTTCTGAAGGTAGATAAGTCACTTGGATCAGATAGACTACATCCCAGAGTTCTGAAGGTAGATCAATAACCTGGACCAGATGGAATACATCCCAGAATTCTGAAGGTAAAGAAGTCGCTTGGACCGGATGCTCCACATCCCAGAGCTCTGAAGGTAGATAAGTCATTGGACCAGATGGACTACATCCCAGAGTTCTGAAGGTAGATAAGACACCTGGACCAGATGGACTACATCCCAGAGTTCTGAAGGTAGATAAGACACCTGGACCAGATTGACTACATCCCAGAGTTCTGAAGGAAGATAAGTTATTGGACCAGATCGACTGCATCGCAGATTTCTGAAGGTAGATAAGCCAATTGGACCAGATGGTCAACATCCCAGCGTTCTGATGGGAGATAAGTCGCTTTGACCAGTTGGTCCATATCCCAGAATTCAGAGGGTAGATAAGTCATTGGACCAGATGGACGACGTCCCGGAGTTCTGAAGGTAGACAAGTCACTTGGACAAAATAGAATACATCCCAGAGCTCTGAAGGTAGATAAATCATTGGACCAGATGGACGTCATCACAGAGTTCTGAATGTAGATAAGTCACTTGGACCAGATGGATTACATCCCAGTGTTCTGAAGGGAGATAAGTCATTGGACCAGATGGACTACATCCCAGAGTTCTGAAGGGAGAAAAGTCACTTGGACCGGATAGACTACATCCCTGAGTTCTGAAGGAAGATAAGTCTCTTGGACCAGATGGACTACATCCCAGAGTTCTGATGGTAGATAAGTCTCTTGGACCAGATGGACTACATCCCAGAGTTCTGATGGTAGATAAGTCCTTGGACCAGATGGACTACATCCCAGAGTTCTAAAGGTAGATGTGTCATTGTACCAGATGGACTATATCCCAGAGTTCTGAAGGTAGATAAGTCACTTGGACCAGTTGGACTACATCCCAGAGTTCTGAAGGTAGATAAGTCACTTGGATCAGATAGACTACATCCCAGAGTTCTGAAGGTAGATAAGTCTCTTGCACCAGATGGACTACATCCCAGAGTTCTGAAGGCACATCAGTCACATGGACCAGATGGACTACATCCCAGAGTCTTGAAGGCAGATAAGTTACTTGGACCAGATGGACTACATCCCAGAGTTCTGAAGGCAGATAAGTGACATGGACCAGATGGACTACATCCCATAGTTCTGAAGGTAGATTAGTCACTTGGACCAAATGTAATACTTCCCAGAATTCTGAAGGTAGATAAGTCACCTGGACCAGATGGACTACATCCCAGAGTTCTGAAGGTTGATATGTTACTTGGACCAGATGGACTACATCCCAGAGTCATGAAGGTAGATAAGTCACCTGGACCAGATGGACTACATCCCATATTTCTGAAGGTAGATAAGTCAATTGTACCAGATGGCCCACATCCCAGAGTTCTGATGGTAGATAAGTCACTTGGACCAGATGGACTACATCGCAGAGTTCTGAAGGCAGATCAGTCACATGGACCAGATGGACCGCATCCCAGAGTCCTGAAGGTGGATAAGTTACTTTGACCAAATGGTCTTCATCCCAGACTTCTGAAGTTATATAAGTCCCTTGGACCAGATAATCTACATCCCAGTGTTCTGAAGGTAGATAAGTCATTGGACCAGATGGACTACATCCCAGAGTTCTGAAGGTGGATAAGTCATTGGACCAGATGGACTACATCCCAGAGTTCTGAAGGTAGATAAGTCATTGGACCAGATCGACTACATCGCAGATTTCTGAAGGTAGATAAGTGACATGGACCAGATGGACTACATCCCATAGTTCTGAAGGTAGATAAGTCACTTGGACCAGATGGACTACACCACAGAGTTCTGATGGTAGATAAGTAATTTGGAGCAGATAGACTACATCCCAGAGTTCTGAAGGTAGATAAGTCCTTGGACCAGATGGACTATATTCCAGAGTTCTGAAGGTAGATAAGTCCTTGGACCAGATGGACTATATTCCAGAGTTCTGAAGGTAGATAAGTCCTTGGACCAGATGGACTATATTCCAGAGTTCTGAAAGGAGATAAGACACTTGGAGCAAATAGACTACATCGCAGATTTCTGAAGGTGGATAAGTCATTTGGACCAGATGGACTAGATCCCAGAGTTCTGAAGGAAGATAAGTCAGTTGGACCAGATGGACTCCACCCAGAGTTCTGAAGGAAGATAAGTAATTGGACAGATGGACTACATCCCAGAGTTCAGAAGGTAGATAAGTTACATGGACCAGATGGACTACATCTCAGAGTCCTGAAGGTAGATAAGTCACCTGGACCAGATGGACTACATCCCAGAGTTCTGATGGGAGATAAGACAATTGGACCAGATAGACTACATCCCAGATTTCTGAAGGTGGATAAGTCATTGGACCAGATGACATCCCGGAGGTCAGAAGGTAGAGAAGTTACTCGGACCAGATGGTCCACATCCCAGAGTTCTGAAGGTAGATAAGTCAATGGACCAGATGGACTACATCCGAGATTTATGAAGGTAGATAAGGCAACTGGACCAGATGGA
The DNA here is from genome assembly GCF_030144855.1 of Hypanus sabinus. Taxonomy (NCBI): domain Eukaryota; kingdom Metazoa; phylum Chordata; class Chondrichthyes; order Myliobatiformes; family Dasyatidae; genus Hypanus; species Hypanus sabinus. The sequence continues at coordinate 110,125 of NW_026781839.1, forward strand.
CTACATCCCAGAATTCTGAAGGTAGATATGTTACTTGGACCAGATGGACTACATCCCAGAGTTCTGAAGGGAGGTAAGTCACTTGAACCAGATAGACTACATCCCAGAGTTCTGAAGGTGGATAAGTCACTGGGACAAGATGGACTACATCGCAGAGTTCAGAAGGTAGATAAGTTACTTGGACCAGATGGACTACATCTCAGAGTCCTGAAGGTAGATAAGTCACCTGGACCAGATGGACTACATCCCAGAGATCTGAAGGTAGATAAGTCATTGGAACAGATGGACTACCTCACAGAGTTCTGAAGGTAGATAAGTCATTGGACCAGATGGACTACTTCCCAGAGTTCTCAAGGTAGATAAGACACCTGGACCAGATGGAATACATCCCAGAATTCTGAAGGTAGAGAAGTCGCTTGGACCGGATGCTCCACATCCCAGAGTTCTTAAGGTAGATAAGTCACTTGGACCAGAGGGACTATATCCCAGAGTCCAGAAGGTAGATAAGTCATTGGACGAGATGGACTACATCCCAGAGTTCTGAAGGTAGATAAGTTACTTGGACCAGATGGACTACATCCCTGAGTCATGAAGGTAGATATGTCACTTGGACCAGACGGTCCACATCCCAGAGTTCTGAAGGTAGATAAGTTACTTGGACCAGATGGATTACATCCCAGAGTCATGAAGGTAGATAAGTCATTGGACTAGATGGACTACAGTTCAGAGTTCTGAAGGTAGATAAGTCAACTGAACCAGATGGACTGCATCTCAGACTTCTGAAGGGAGATATGTTACTTGGACCAGATGGACTACATCCCTGAGTCATGAAGGTAGATATGTCACTTGGACCAGATGGTCCACATCGCAGAGTTCTGAAGGTAGATAAGGACCCGTACCAGATGGAATACATCCCAGTGTTCTGAATGTAGATAAGTCGCTTGGACCAGATGGACGACGTCCCGGAGTTCTGAAGGTAGATAAGTCACTTGGACCAGATGGACGACGTCCCGGAGTTCTGAAGGTAGACAAGTCACTTGGACAAAATAGAATACATCCCAGAGCTCTGAAGGTAGATAAATCATTGGACCAGATGGACGTCATCACAGAGTTCTGAATGTAGATAAGTCACTTGGACCAGATGGATTACATCCCAGTGTTCTGAAGGGAGATAAGTCATTGGACCAGATGGACTACATCCCAGTGTTCTGAAGGGAGATAAGTCATTGGACCAGATGGACTACATCCCAGAGTTCTGAAGGGAGAAAAGTCACTTGGACCGGATAGACTACATCCCTGAGTTCTGAAGGAAGATAAGTCTCTTGGACCAGATGGACTACATCCCAGAGTTCTGATGGTAGATAAGTCTCTTGGACCAGATGGACTACATCCCAGAGTTCTGATGGTAGATAAGTCCTTGGACCAGATGGACTACATCCCAGAGTTCTAAAGGTAGATGTGTCATTGTACCAGATGGACTATATCCCAGAGTTCTGAAGGTAGATAAGTCACTTGGACCAGTTGGACTACATCCCAGAGTTCTGAAGGTAGATAAGTCACTTGGATCAGATAGACTACATCCCAGAGTTCTGATGGTAGATAAGTCTCTTGCACCAGATGGACTACATCCCAGAGTTCTGAAGGCACATCAGTCACATGGACCAGATGGACTACATCCCAGAGTCTTGAAGGCAGATAAGTTACTTGGACCAGATGGACTACATCCCAGAGTTCTGAAGGCAGATAAGTGACATGGACCAGATGGACTACATCCCATAGTTCTGAAGATAGATTAGTCACTTGGACCAAATGTAATACTTCCCAGAATTCTGAAGGTAGATAAGTCACCTGGACCAGATGGACTACATCCCAGAGTTCTGAAGGTTGATATGTTACTTGGACCAGATGGACTACATCCCAGAGTCATGAAGGTAGATAAGTCACCTGGACCAGTTGGACTACATCCCAGAGTTCTGAAGGTAGATAAGTCAATTGTACCAGATGGCCCACATCCCAGAGTTCTGATGGTAGATAAGTCACTTGGACCAGATGGACTACATCGCAGAGTTCTGAAGGCAGATCAGTCACATGGACCAGATGGACTGCATCCCAGAGTCCTGAAGGTGGATAAGTTACTTTGACCAAATGGTCTTCATCCCAGACTTCTGAAGTTATATAAGTCCCTTGGACCAGATAGTCTACATCCCAGTGTTGTGAAGGTAGATAAGTCATTGGACCAGATGGACTACATCCCAGAGTTCTGAAGGTGGATAAGTCATTGGACCAGATGGACTACATCCCAGAGTTCTGAAGGTAGATAAGTCATTGGACCAGATCGACTACATCGCAGATTTCTGAAGGTAGATAAGTCACTTGGACCAGATGGTCCACATCCCAGCGTTCTGATGGTAGATAAGTCCTTAGACCAGATGGACTATATCCCAGAGTTCCGAAGGTAGATAAGTCGCTTGGACCAGTTGGACTACATCCCAGGGTTCTGAAGGCAGATAAGTGACATGGACCAGATGGACTACATCCCATAGTTCTGAAGGTAGATAAGTCACTTGGACCAGATGGACTACACCACAGAGTTCTGATGGTAGATAAGTAATTTGGAGCAGATAGACTACATCCCAGAGTTCTGAAGGTAGATATGTCCTTGGACCAGATGGACTATATTCCAGAGTTCTGAAGGTAGATAAGTCCTTGGACCAGATGGACTATATTCCAGAGTTCTGAAGGTAGATAAGTCCTTGGACCAGATGGACTATATTCCAGAGTTCTGAAAGGAGATAAGACACTTGGAGCAAATAGACTACATCGCAGATTTCTGAAGGTGGATAAGTCATTTGGACCAGATGGACTCCACCCAGAGTTCTGAAGGAAGATAAGTAATTGGACAGATGGACTACATCCCAGAGTTCAGAAGGTAGATAAGTTACATGGACCAGATGGACTACATCTCAGAGTCCTGAAGGTAGATAAGTCACCTGGACCAGATGGACTACATCCCAGAGTTCTGATGGGAGATAAGACAATTGGACCAGATAGACTACATCCCAGATTTCTGAAGGTGGATAAGTCATTGGACCAGATGGCATCCCGGAGGTCAGAAGGTAGAGAAGTTACTCGGACCAGATGGTCCACATCCCAGAGTTCTGAAGGTAGATAAGTCAATGGACCAGATGGACTACATCCGAGATTTATGAAGGTAGATAAGGCAACTGGACCAGATGGACTACATCCCAGAATTCTGAAGGTAGATATGTTACTTGGACCAGATGGACTACATCCCAGAGTTCTGAAGGGAGGTAAGTCACTTGAACCAGATAGACTACATCCCAGAGTTCTGAAGGTGGATAAGTCACTGGGACAAGATGGACTACATCGCAGAGTTCAGAAGGTAGATAAGTTACTTGGACCAGATGGACTACATCTCAGAGTCCTGAAGGTAGATAAGTCACCTGGACCAGATGGACTACATCCCAGAGATCTGAAGGTAGATAAGTCATTGGAACAGATGGACTACCTCACAGAGTTCTGAAGGTAGATAAGTCATTGGACCAGATGGACTACTTCCCAGAGTTCTGAAGTTAGATAAGTCAATGGACCAGATGGTCCACATCCCAGAGTTCTCAAGGTAGATAAGACACCTGGACCAGATGGAATACATCCCAGAATTCTGAAGGTAGAGAAGTCGCTTGGACCGGATGCTCCACATCCCAGAGTTCTTAAGGTAGATAAGTCACTTGGACCAGAGGGACTATATCCCAGAGTCCAGAAGGTAGATAAGTCATTGGACGAGATGGACTACATCCCAGAGTTCTGAAGGTAGATAAGTTACTTGGACCAGATGGACTACATCCCTGAGTCATGAAGGTAGATATGTCACTTGGACCAGACGGTCCACATCCCAGAGTTCTGAAGGTAGATAAGTTACTTGGACCAGATGGATTACATCCCAGAGTCATGAAGGTAGATAAGTCATTGGACTAGATGGACTACAGTTCAGAGTTCTGAAGGTAGATAAGTCAACTGAACCAGATGGACTGCATCTCAGACTTCTGAAGGGAGATATGTTACTTGGACCAGATGGACTACATCCCTGAGTCATGAAGGTAGATATGTCACTTGGACCAGATGGTCCACATCGCAGAGTTCTGAAGGTAGATAAGGACCCGTACCAGATGGAATACATCCCAGTGTTCTGAATGTAGATAAGTCGCTTGGACCAGATGGACGACGTCCCGGAGTTCTGAAGGTAGATAAGTCACTTGGACCAGATGGACGACGTCCCGGAGTTCTGAAGGTAGACAAGTCACTTGGACAAAATAGAATACATCCCAGAGCTCTGAAGGTAGATAAATCATTGGACCAGATGGACGTCATCACAGAGTTCTGAATGTAGATAAGTCACTTGGACCAGATGGATTACATCCCAGTGTTCTGAAGGGAGATAAGTCATTGGACCAGATGGACTACATCCCAGTGTTCTGAAGGGAGATAAGTCATTGGACCAGATGGACTACATCCCAGAGTTCTGAAGGGAGAAAAGTCACTTGGACCGGATAGACTACATCCCTGAGTTCTGAAGGAAGATAAGTCTCTTGGACCAGATGGACTACATCCCAGAGTTCTGATGGTAGATAAGTCTCTTGGACCAGATGGACTACATCCCAGAGTTCTGATGGTAGATAAGTCCTTGGACCAGATGGACTACATCCCAGAGTTCTAAAGGTAGATGTGTCATTGTACCAGATGGACTATATCCCAGAGTTCTGAAGGTAGATAAGTCACTTGGACCAGTTGGACTACATCCCAGAGTTCTGAAGGTAGATAAGTCACTTGGATCAGATAGACTACATCCCAGAGTTCTGATGGTAGATAAGTCTCTTGCACCAGATGGACTACATCCCAGAGTTCTGAAGGCACATCAGTCACATGGACCAGATGGACTACATCCCAGAGTCTTGAAGGCAGATAAGTTACTTGGACCAGATGGACTACATCCCAGAGTTCTGAAGGCAGATAAGTGACATGGACCAGATGGACTACATCCCATAGTTCTGAAGATAGATTAGTCACTTGGACCAAATGTAATACTTCCCAGAATTCTGAAGGTAGATAAGTCACCTGGACCAGATGGACTACATCCCAGAGTTCTGAAGGTTGATATGTTACTTGGACCAGATGGACTACATCCCAGAGTCATGAAGGTAGATAAGTCACCTGGACCAGTTGGACTACATCCCAGAGTTCTGAAGGTAGATAAGTCAATTGTACCAGATGGCCCACATCCCAGAGTTCTGATGGTAGATAAGTCACTTGGACCAGATGGACTACATCGCAGAGTTCTGAAGGCAGATCAGTCACATGGACCAGATGGACTGCATCCCAGAGTCCTGAAGGTGGATAAGTTACTTTGACCAAATGGTCTTCATCCCAGACTTCTGAAGTTATATAAGTCCCTTGGACCAGATAGTCTACATCCCAGTGTTGTGAAGGTAGATAAGTCATTGGACCAGATGGACTACATCCCAGAGTTCTGAAGGTGGATAAGTCATTGGACCAGATGGACTACATCCCAGAGTTCTGAAGGTAGATAAGTCATTGGACCAGATCGACTACATCGCAGATTTCTGAAGGTAGATAAGTCACTTGGACCAGATGGTCCACATCCCAGCGTTCTGATGGTAGATAAGTCCTTAGACCAGATGGACTATATCCCAGAGTTCCGAAGGTAGATAAGTCGCTTGGACCAGTTGGACTACATCCCAGGGTTCTGAAGGCAGATAAGTGACATGGACCAGATGGACTACATCCCATAGTTCTGAAGGTAGATAAGTCACTTGGACCAGATGGACTACACCACAGAGTTCTGATGGTAGATAAGTAATTTGGAGCAGATAGACTACATCCCAGAGTTCTGAAGGTAGATATGTCCTTGGACCAGATGGACTATATTCCAGAGTTCTGAAGGTAGATAAGTCCTTGGACCAGATGGACTATATTCCAGAGTTCTGAAGGTAGATAAGTCCTTGGACCAGATGGACTATATTCCAGAGTTCTGAAAGGAGATAAGACACTTGGAGCAAATAGACTACATCGCAGATTTCTGAAGGTGGATAAGTCATTTGGACCAGATGGACTCCACCCAGAGTTCTGAAGGAAGATAAGTAATTGGACAGATGGACTACATCCCAGAGTTCAGAAGGTAGATAAGTTACATGGACCAGATGGACTACATCTCAGAGTCCTGAAGGTAGATAAGTCACCTGGACCAGATGGACTACATCCCAGAGTTCTGATGGGAGATAAGACAATTGGACCAGATAGACTACATCCCAGATTTCTGAAGGTGGATAAGTCATTGGACTAGATGGACTACAGTTCAGAGTTCTGAAGGTAGATAAGTCAACTGAACCAGATGGACTGCATCTCAGACTTCTGAAGGGAGATATGTTACTTGGACCAGATGGACTACATCCCTGAGTCATGAAGGTAGATATGTCACTTGGACCAGATGGTCCACATCGCAGAGTTCTGAAGGTAGATAAGGACCCGTACCAGATGGAATACATCCCAGTGTTCTGAATGTAGATAAGTCGCTTGGACCAGATGGACGACGTCCCGGAGTTCTGAAGGTAGATAAGTCACTTGGACCAGATGGACGACGTCCCGGAGTTCTGAAGGTAGACAAGTCACTTGGACAAAATAGAATACATCCCAGAGCTCTGAAGGTAGATAAATCATTGGACCAGATGGACGTCATCACAGAGTTCTGAATGTAGATAAGTCACTTGGACCAGATGGATTACATCCCAGTGTTCTGAAGGGAGATAAGTCATTGGACCAGATGGACTACATCCCAGTGTTCTGAAGGGAGATAAGTCATTGGACCAGATGGACTACATCCCAGAGTTCTGAAGGGAGAAAAGTCACTTGGACCGGATAGACTACATCCCTGAGTTCTGAAGGAAGATAAGTCTCTTGGACCAGATGGACTACATCCCAGAGTTCTGATGGTAGATAAGTCTCTTGGACCAGATGGACTACATCCCAGAGTTCTGATGGTAGATAAGTCCTTGGACCAGATGGACTACATCCCAGAGTTCTAAAGGTAGATGTGTCATTGTACCAGATGGACTATATCCCAGAGTTCTGAAGGTAGATAAGTCACTTGGACCAGTTGGACTACATCCCAGAGTTCTGAAGGTAGATAAGTCACTTGGATCAGATAGACTACATCCCAGAGTTCTGATGGTAGATAAGTCTCTTGCACCAGATGGACTACATCCCAGAGTTCTGAAGGCACATCAGTCACATGGACCAGATGGACTACATCCCAGAGTCTTGAAGGCAGATAAGTTACTTGGACCAGATGGACTACATCCCAGAGTTCTGAAGGCAGATAAGTGACATGGACCAGATGGACTACATCCCATAGTTCTGAAGATAGATTAGTCACTTGGACCAAATGTAATACTTCCCAGAATTCTGAAGGTAGATAAGTCACCTGGACCAGATGGACTACATCCCAGAGTTCTGAAGGTTGATATGTTACTTGGACCAGATGGACTACATCCCAGAGTCATGAAGGTAGATAAGTCACCTGGACCAGTTGGACTACATCCCAGAGTTCTGAAGGTAGATAAGTCAATTGTACCAGATGGCCCACATCCCAGAGTTCTGATGGTAGATAAGTCACTTGGACCAGATGGACTACATCGCAGAGTTCTGAAGGCAGATCAGTCACATGGACCAGATGGACTGCATCCCAGAGTCCTGAAGGTGGATAAGTTACTTTGACCAAATGGTCTTCATCCCAGACTTCTGAAGTTATATAAGTCCCTTGGACCAGATAGTCTACATCCCAGTGTTGTGAAGGTAGATAAGTCATTGGACCAGATGGACTACATCCCAGAGTTCTGAAGGTGGATAAGTCATTGGACCAGATGGACTACATCCCAGAGTTCTGAAGGTAGATAAGTCATTGGACCAGATCGACTACATCGCAGATTTCTGAAGGTAGATAAGTCACTTGGACCAGATGGTCCACATCCCAGCGTTCTGATGGTAGATAAGTCCTTAGACCAGATGGACTATATCCCAGAGTTCCGAAGGTAGATAAGTCGCTTGGACCAGTTGGACTACATCCCAGGGTTCTGAAGGCAGATAAGTGACATGGACCAGATGGACTACATCCCATAGTTCTGAAGGTAGATAAGTCACTTGGACCAGATGGACTACACCACAGAGTTCTGATGGTAGATAAGTAATTTGGAGCAGATAGACTACATCCCAGAGTTCTGAAGGTAGATATGTCCTTGGACCAGATGGACTATATTCCAGAGTTCTGAAGGTAGATAAGTCCTTGGACCAGATGGACTATATTCCAGAGTTCTGAAGGTAGATAAGTCCTTGGACCAGATGGACTATATTCCAGAGTTCTGAAAGGAGATAAGACACTTGGAGCAAATAGACTACATCGCAGATTTCTGAAGGTGGATAAGTCATTTGGACCAGATGGACTCCACCCAGAGTTCTGAAGGAAGATAAGTAATTGGACAGATGGACTACATCCCAGAGTTCAGAAGGTAGATAAGTTACATGGACCAGATGGACTACATCTCAGAGTCCTGAAGGTAGATAAGTCACCTGGACCAGATGGACTACATCCCAGAGTTCTGATGGGAGATAAGACAATTGGACCAGATAGACTACATCCCAGATTTCTGAAGGTGGATAAGTCATTGGACCAGATGGCATCCCGGAGGTCAGAAGGTAGAGAAGTTACTCGGACCAGATGGTCCACATCCCAGAGTTCTGAAGGTAGATAAGTCAATGGACCAGATGGACTACATCCGAGATTTATGAAGGTAGATAAGGCAACTGGACCAGATGGACTACATCCCAGAATTCTGAAGGTAGATATGTTACTTGGACCAGATGGACTACATCCCAGAGTTCTGAAGGGAGGTAAGTCACTTGAACCAGATAGACTACATCCCAGAGTTCTGAAGGTGGATAAGTCACTGGGACAAGATGGACTACATCGCAGAGTTCAGAAGGTAGATAAGTTACTTGGACCAGATGGACTACATCTCAGAGTCCTGAAGGTAGATAAGTCACCTGGACCAGATGGACTACATCCCAGAGATCTGAAGGTAGATAAGTCATTGGAACAGATGGACTACCTCACAGAGTTCTGAAGGTAGATAAGTCATTGGACCAGATGGACTACTTCCCAGAGTTCTGAAGTTAGATAAGTCAATGGACCAGATGGTCCACATCCCAGAGTTCTCAAGGTAGATAAGACACCTGGACCAGATGGAATACATCCCAGAATTCTGAAGGTAGAGAAGTCGCTTGGACCGGATGCTCCACATCCCAGAGTTCTTAAGGTAGATAAGTCACTTGGACCAGAGGGACTATATCCCAGAGTCCAGAAGGTAGATAAGTCATTGGACGAGATGGACTACATCCCAGAGTTCTGAAGGTAGATAAGTTACTTGGACCAGATGGACTACATCCCTGAGTCATGAAGGTAGATATGTCACTTGGACCAGACGGTCCACATCCCAGAGTTCTGAAGGTAGATAAGTTACTTGGACCAGATGGATTACATCCCAGAGTCATGAAGGTAGATAAGTCATTGGACTAGATGGACTACAGTTCAGAGTTCTGAAGGTAGATAAGTCAACTGAACCAGATGGACTGCATCTCAGACTTCTGAAGGGAGATATGTTACTTGGACCAGATGGACTACATCCCTGAGTCATGAAGGTAGATATGTCACTTGGACCAGATGGTCCACATCGCAGAGTTCTGAAGGTAGATAAGGACCCGTACCAGATGGAATACATCCCAGTGTTCTGAATGTAGATAAGTCGCTTGGACCAGACGGACTATATCCCAGTGTTCTGAAGGTAGATAAGTCACTTGGACCAGATGGACTACATCCCAGAGTTCTGAAGGTGGATAAGTCACTTGGACCAGGTGGACTACATCACTGAGTTCTGAAGTAGATGTCATTGGACCAGAAGGACTTCAACCCAGAGATCTGAAGGTGGATAAGTCATTTGGACCAGATAGTCTAGATCCCAGAGTTCTGAAGGTAGATAAGTCATTGGACCAGATGTACTTCATCCCAGAGTTCTGAAGGTAGATAAGTTACCTGCACCACAAGGACTACATCTCAGTGTCCAGAAGGTAGATAAGTCACTTGGACCAGATGGACTACATCTCAGTGTCCAGAAGGTAGATAAGTCACTTGGACCAGATGGACTACATCCCAGAGTTCTGAAGGGAGATAAGTCACTTGAACCAGATAGACTACATCCCAGAGTTCTGAAGGTGGATAAGTCACTGGGACCAGATAGGCTACATCCCAGATATCTGAAGGTAGATAAGTCATTGGAACAGATGGACTACTCACAGAGTTCAGAAGGTAGATAAGTCATTGGACCAGATGGACTACATCCCAGAGCTCTGAATGTAGATAGGTCAAATGGACCAGATGGACTACATCTCAGGCTTCTGAAGGTAGATAAGTCACTTGGACCAGAGGGACTACATCCCACAGTTCTGAAGATAGATAACTCACCGGGAGAAGCTGGACTAGATCCCAGATATCTGAAGGTAGATCAATAACCTGGACCAGATGGAATACATCCCAGAATTCTGAAGGTAAAGAAGTCGCTTGGACCGGATGCTCCACATCCCAGAGCTCTGAAGGTAGATAAGTCATTGGACCAGATGGACTACATCCCAGAGTTCTGAAGGTAGATAAGACACCTGGACCAGATGGACTACATCCCAGAGTTCTGAAGGTAGATAAGACACCTGGACCAGATTGACTACATCCCAGAGTTCTGAAGGAAGATAAGTTATTGGACCAGATCGACTGCATCGCAGATTTCTGAAGGTAGATAAGCCAATTGGACCAGATGGTCAACATCCCAGCATTCTGATGGGAGATAAGTCGCTTTGACCAGTTGGTCCATATCCCAGAATTCAGAGGGTAGATAAGTCATTGGACCAGATGGACGACGTCCCGGAGTTCTGAAGGTAGACAAGTCACTTGGACAAAATAGAATACATCCCAGAGCTCTGAAGGTAGATAAATCATTGGACCAGATGGACGTCATCACAGAGTTCTGAATGTAGATAAGTCACTTGGACCAGATGGATTACATCCCAGTGTTCTGAAGGGAGATAAGTCATTGGACCAGATGGACTACATCCCAGAGTTCTGAAGGGAGAAAAGTCACTTGGACCGGATAGACTACATCCCTGAGTTCTGAAGGAAGATAAGTCTCTTGGACCAGATGGACTACATCCCAGAGTTCTGATGGTAGATAAGTCGCTTGGACCAGACGGACTATATCCCAGTGTTCTGAAGGTAGATAAGTCACTTGGACCAGATGGACTACATCCCAGAGTTCTGAAGGTGGATAAGTCACTTGGACCAGGTGGACTACATCACTGAGTTCTGAAGTAGATGTCATTGGACCAGAAGGACTTCAACCCAGAGATCTGAAGGTGGATAAGTCATTTGGACCAGATAGTCTAGATCCCAGAGTTCTGAAGTTAGATAAGTCATTGGACCAGATGTACTTCATCCCAGAGTTCTGAAGGTAGATAAGTTACCTGCACCACAAGGACTACATCTCAGTGTCCAGAAGGTAGATAAGTCACTTGGACCAGATGGACTACATCTCAGTGTCCAGAAGGTAGATAAGTCACTTGGACCAGATGGACTACATCCCAGAGTTCTGAAGGGAGATAAGTCACTTGAACCAGATAGACTACATCCCAGAGTTCTGAAGGTGGATAAGTCACTGGGACCAGATAGGCTACATCCCAGATATCTGAAGGTAGATAAGTCATTGGAACAGATGGACTACTCACAGAGTTCAGAAGGTAGATAAGTCATTGGACCAGATGGACTACATCCCAGAGCTCTGAATGTAGATAGGTCAAATGGACCAGATGGACTACATCTCAGGCTTCTGAAGGTAGATAAGTCACTTGGACCAGAGGGACTACATCCCACAGTTCTGAAGATAGATAACTCACCGGGAGAAGCTGGACTACATCCCAGGGTTCTGAAGGCAGATAAGTGACATGGACCAGATGGACTACATCCCATAGTTCTGAAGGTAGATAAGTCACTTGGACCAGATGGACTACACCACAGAGTTCTGATGGTAGATAAGTAATTTGGAGCAGATAGACTACATCCCAGAGTTCTGAAGGTAGATATGTCCTTGGACCAGATGGACTATATTCCAGAGTTCTGAAGGTAGATAAGTCCTTGGACCAGATGGACTATATTCCAGAGTTCTGAAGGTAGATAAGTCCTTGGACCAGATGGACTATATTCCAGAGTTCTGAAAGGAGATAAGACACTTGGAGCAAATAGACTACATCGCAGATTTCTGAAGGTGGATAAGTCATTTGGACCAGATGGACTCCACCCAGAGTTCTGAAGGAAGATAAGTAATTGGACAGATGGACTACATCCCAGAGTTCAGAAGGTAGATAAGTTACATGGACCAGATGGACTACATCTCAGAGTCCTGAAGGTAGATAAGTCACCTGGACCAGATGGACTACATCCCAGAGTTCTGATGGGAGATAAGACAATTGGACCAGATAGACTACATCCCAGATTTCTGAAGGTGGATAAGTCATTGGACCAGATGGCATCCCGGAGGTCAGAAGGTAGAGAAGTTACTCGGACCAGATGGTCCACATCCCAGAGTTCTGAAGGTAGATAAGTCAATGGACCAGATGGACTACATCCGAGATTTATGAAGGTAGATAAGGCAACTGGACCAGATGGACTACATCCCAGAATTCTGAAGGTAGATATGTTACTTGGACCAGATGGACTACATCCCAGAGTTCTGAAGGGAGGTAAGTCACTTGAACCAGATAGACTACATCCCAGAGTTCTGAAGGTGGATAAGTCACTGGGACAAGATGGACTACATCGCAGAGTTCAGAAGGTAGATAAGTTACTTGGACCAGATGGACTACATCTCAGAGTCCTGAAGGTAGATAAGTCACCTGGACCAGATGGACTACATCCCAGAGATCTGAAGGTAGATAAGTCATTGGAACAGATGGACTACCTCACAGAGTTCTGAAGGTAGATAAGTCATTGGACCAGATGGACTACTTCCCAGAGTTCTGAAGTTAGATAAGTCAATGGACCAGATGGTCCACATCCCAGAGTTCTCAAGGTAGATAAGACACCTGGACCAGATGGAATACATCCCAGAATTCTGAAGGTAGAGAAGTCGCTTGGACCGGATGCTCCACATCCCAGAGTTCTTAAGGTAGATAAGTCACTTGGACCAGAGGGACTATATCCCAGAGTCCAGAAGGTAGATAAGTCATTGGACGAGATGGACTACATCCCAGAGTTCTGAAGGTAGATAAGTTACTTGGACCAGATGGACTACATCCCTGAGTCATGAAGGTAGATATGTCACTTGGACCAGACGGTCCACATCCCAGAGTTCTGAAGGTAGATAAGTTACTTGGACCAGATGGATTACATCCCAGAGTCATGAAGGTAGATAAGTCATTGGACTAGATGGACTACAGTTCAGAGTTCTGAAGGTAGATAAGTCAACTGAACCAGATGGACTGCATCTCAGACTTCTGAAGGGAGATATGTTACTTGGACCAGATGGACTACATCCCTGAGTCATGAAGGTAGATATGTCACTTGGACCAGATGGTCCACATCGCAGAGTTCTGAAGGTAGATAAGGACCCGTACCAGATGGAATACATCCCAGTGTTCTGAATGTAGATAAGTCGCTTGGACCAGACGGACTATATCCCAGTGTTCTGAAGGTAGATAAGTCACTTGGACCAGATGGACTACATCCCAGAGTTCTGAAGGTGGATAAGTCACTTGGACCAGGTGGACTACATCACTGAGTTCTGAAGTAGATGTCATTGGACCAGAAGGACTTCAACCCAGAGATCTGAAGGTGGATAAGTCATTTGGACCAGATAGTCTAGATCCCAGAGTTCTGAAGGTAGATAAGTCATTGGACCAGATGTACTTCATCCCAGAGTTCTGAAGGTAGATAAGTTACCTGCACCACAAGGACTACATCTCAGTGTCCAGAAGGTAGATAAGTCACTTGGACCAGATGGACTACATCTCAGTGTCCAGAAGGTAGATAAGTCACTTGGACCAGATGGACTACATCCCAGAGTTCTGAAGGGAGATAAGTCACTTGAACCAGATAGACTACATCCCAGAGTTCTGAAGGTGGATAAGTCACTGGGACCAGATAGGCTACATCCCAGATATCTGAAGGTAGATAAGTCATTGGAACAGATGGACTACTCACAGAGTTCAGAAGGTAGATAAGTCATTGGACCAGATGGACTACATCCCAGAGCTCTGAATGTAGATAGGTCAAATGGACCAGATGGACTACATCTCAGGCTTCTGAAGGTAGATAAGTCACTTGGACCAGAGGGACTACATCCCACAGTTCTGAAGATAGATAACTCACCGGGAGAAGCTGGACTAGATCCCAGATATCTGAAGGTAGATCAATAACCTGGACCAGATGGAATACATCCCAGAATTCTGAAGGTAAAGAAGTCGCTTGGACCGGATGCTCCACATCCCAGAGCTCTGAAGGTAGATAAGTCATTGGACCAGATGGACTACATCCCAGAGTTCTGAAGGTAGATAAGACACCTGGACCAGATGGACTACATCCCAGAGTTCTGAAGGTAGATAAGACACCTGGACCAGATTGACTACATCCCAGAGTTCTGAAGGAAGATAAGTTATTGGACCAGATCGACTGCATCGCAGATTTCTGAAGGTAGATAAGCCAATTGGACCAGATGGTCAACATCCCAGCATTCTGATGGGAGATAAGTCGCTTTGACCAGTTGGTCCATATCCCAGAATTCAGAGGGTAGATAAGTCATTGGACCAGATGGACGACGTCCCGGAGTTCTGAAGGTAGACAAGTCACTTGGACAAAATAGAATACATCCCAGAGCTCTGAAGGTAGATAAATCATTGGACCAGATGGACGTCATCACAGAGTTCTGAATGTAGATAAGTCACTTGGACCAGATGGATTACATCCCAGTGTTCTGAAGGGAGATAAGTCATTGGACCAGATGGACTACATCCCAGAGTTCTGAAGGGAGAAAAGTCACTTGGACCGGATAGACTACATCCCTGAGTTCTGAAGGAAGATAAGTCTCTTGGACCAGATGGACTACATCCCAGAGTTCTGATGGTAGATAAGTCTCTTGGACCAGATGGACTACATCCCAGAGTTCTGATGGTAGATAAGTCCTTGGACCAGATGGACTACATCCCAGAGTTCTAAAGGTAGATGTGTCATTGTACCAGATGGACTATATCCCAGAGTTCTGAAGGTAGATAAGTCACTTGGACCAGTTGGACTACATCCCAGAGTTCTGAAGGTAGATAAGTCACTTGGATCAGATAGACTACATCCCAGAGTTCTGAAGGTAGATAAGTCTCTTGCACCAGATGGACTACATCCCAGAGTTCTGAAGGCACATCAGTCACATGGACCAGATGGACTACATCCCAGAGTCTTGAAGGCAGATAAGTTACTTGGACCAGATGGACTACATCCCAGAGTTCTGAAGGCAGATAAGTGACATGGACCAGATGGACTACATCCCATAGTTCTGAAGGTAGATTAGTCACTTGGACCAAATGTAATACTTCCCAGAATTCTGAAGGTAGATAAGTCACCTGGACCAGATGGACTACATCCCAGAGTTCTGAAGGTTGATATGTTACTTGGACCAGATGGACTACATCCCAGAGTCATGAAGGTAGATAAGTCACCTGGACCAGATGGACTACATCCCATATTTCTGAAGGTAGATAAGTCAATTGTACCAGATGGCCCACATCCCAGAGTTCTGATGGTAGATAAGTCACTTGGACCAGATGGACTACATCGCAGAGTTCTGAAGGCAGATCAGTCACATGGACCAGATGGACTGCATCCCAGAGTCCTGAAGGTGGATAAGTTACTTTGACCAAATGGTCTTCATCCCAGACTTCTGAAGTTATATAAGTCCCTTGGACCAGATAGTCTACATCCCAGTGTTGTGAAGGTAGATAAGTCATTGGACCAGATGGACTACATCCCAGAGTTCTGAAGGTGGATAAGTCATTGGACCAGATGGACTACATCCCAGAGTTCTGAAGGTAGATAAGTCATTGGACCAGATCGACTACATCGCAGATTTCTGAAGGTAGATAAGTCACTTGGACCAGATGGTCCACATCCCTGCGTTCTGATGGTAGATAAGTCCTTAGACCAGATGGACTATATCCCAGAGTTCCGAAGGTAGATAAGTCGCTTGGACCAGTTGGACTACATCCCAGGGTTCTGAAGGCAGATAAGTGACATGGACCAGATGGACTACATCCCATAGTTCTGAAGGTAGATAAGTCACTTGGACCAGATGGACTACACCACAGAGTTCTGATGGTAGATAAGTAATTTGGAGCAGATAGACTACATCCCAGAGTTCTGAAGGTAGATAAGTCACTTGGACCAGATGGTCCACATCCCAGCGTTCTGATGGTAGATAAGTCCTTAGACCAGATGGACTATATCCCAGAGTTCCGAAGGTAGATAAGTCGCTTGGACCAGTTGGACTACATCCCAGGGTTCTGAAGGCAGATAAGTGACATGGACCAGATGGACTACATCCCATAGTTCTGAAGGTAGATAAGTCACTTGGACCAGATGGACTACACCACAGAGTTCTGATGGTAGATAAGTAATTTGGAGCAGATAGACTACATCCCAGAGTTCTGAAGGTAGATAAGTCCTTGGACCAGATGGACTATATTCCAGAGTTCTGAAGGTAGGTAAGTCCTTGGACCAGATGGACTATATTCCAGAGTTCTGAAGGTAGATAAGTCCTTGGACCAGATGGACTATATTCCAGAGTTCTGAAGGTAGATAAGTCCTTGGACCAGATGGACTATATTCCAGAGTTCTGAAGGTAGATAAGTCCTTGGACCAGATGGACTATATTCCAGAGTTCTGAAGGTAGATAAGTCCTTGGACCAGATGGACTATATTCCAGAGTTCTGAAAGGAGATAAGACACTTGGAGCAAATAGACTACATCGCAGATTTCTGAAGGTGGATAAGTCATTTGGACCAGATGGACTAGATCCCAGAGTTCTGAAGGAAGATAAGTCAGTTGGACCAGATGGACTCCACCCAGAGTTCTGAAGGAAGATAAGTAATTGGACAGATGGACTACATCCCAGAGTTCAGAAGGTAGATAAGTTACATGGACCAGATGGACTACATCTCAGAGTCCTGAAGGTAGATAAGTCACCTGGACCAGATGGACTACATCCCAGAGTTCTGATGGGAGATAAGACAATTGGACCAGATAGACTACATCCCAGATTTCTGAAGGTGGATAAGTCATTGGACCAGATGGCATCCCGGAGGTCAGAAGGTAGAGAAGTTACTCGGACCAGATGGTCCACATCCCAGAGTTCTGAAGGTAGATAAGTCATTGGACCAGATGGACGACGTCCCGGAGTTCTGAAGGTAGACAAGTCACTTGGACAAAATAGAATACATCCCAGAGCTCTGAAGGTAGATAAATCATTGGACCAGATGGACGTCATCACAGAGTTCTGAATGTAGATAAGTCACTTGGACCAGATGGATTACATCCCAGTGTTCTGAAGGGAGATAAGTCATTGGACCAGATGGACTACATCCCAGTGTTCTGAAGGGAGATAAGTCACTTGGACCGGATAGACTATATCCCTGAGTTCTGAAGGAAGATAAGTCTCTTGGACCAGATGGACTACATCCCAGAGTTCTGATGGTAGATAAGTCTCTTGGACCAGATGGACTACATCCCAGAGTTCTGATGGTAGATAAGTCCTTGGACCAGATGGACTACATCCCAGAGTTCTAAAGGTAGATGTGTCATTGTACCAGATGGACTATATCCCAGAGTTCTGAAGGTAGATAAGTCACTTGGACCAGTTGGACTACATCCCAGAGTTCTGAAGGTAGATAAGTCACTTGGATCAGATAGACTACATCCCAGAGTTCTGAAGGTAGATAAGTCTCTTGCACCAGATGGACTACATCCCAGAGTTCTGAAGGCACATCAGTCACATGGACCAGATGGATAACATCCCAGAGTCTTGAAGGCAGATAAGTTACTTGGACCAGATGGACTACATCCCTGAGTCATGAAGGTAGATATGTCACCTGGACCAGACGGTCCACATCCCAGAGTTCTGAAGGTAGATAAGTTACTTGGACCAGATGGATTACATCCCAGAGTCATGAAGGTGGATAAGTCATTGGACTAGATGGACTACAGTTCAGAGTTCTGAAGGTAGATAAGTCAACTGAACCAGATGGACTGCATCTCAGACTTCTGAAGGGAGATATGTTACTTGGACCAGATGGACTACATCCCTGAGTCATGAAGGTAGATATGTCACTTGGACCAGATGGTCCACATCGCAGAGTTCTGAAGGTAGATAAGGACCCGTACCAGATGGAATACATCCCAGTGTTCTGAATGTAGATAAGTCGCTTGGACCAGACGGACTATATCCCAGTGTTCTGAAGGTAGATAAGTCACTTGGACCAGATGGACTACATCCCAGAGTTCTGAAGGTGGATAAGTCACTTGGACCAGGTGGACTACATCACTGAGTTCTGAAGTAGATGTCATTGGACCAGAAGGACTTCAACCCAGAGATCTGAAGGTGGATAAGTCATTTGGACCAGATAGTCTAGATCCCAGAGTTCTGAAGTTAGATAAGTCATTGGACCAGATGTACTTCATCCCAGAGTTCTGAAGGTAGATAAGTTACCTGCACCACAAGGACTACATCTCAGTGTCCAGAAGGTAGATAAGTCACTTGGACCAGATGGACTACATCTCAGTGTCCAGAAGGTAGATAAGTCACTTGGACCAGATGGACTACATCCCAGAGTTCTGAAGGGAGATAAGTCACTTGAACCAGATAGACTACATCCCAGAGTTCTGAAGGTGGATAAGTCACTGGGACCAGATAGGCTACATCCCAGATATCTGAAGGTAGATAAGTCATTGGAACAGATGGACTACTCACAGAGTTCAGAAGGTAGATAAGTCATTGGACCAGATGGACTACATCCCAGAGCTCTGAATGTAGATAGGTCAAATGGACCAGATGGACTACATCTCAGGCTTCTGAAGGTAGATAAGTCACTTGGACCAGAGGGACTACATCCCACAGTTCTGAAGATAGATAACTCACCGGGAGAAGCTGGACTAGATCCCAGATATCTGAAGGTAGATCAATAACCTGGACCAGATGGAATACATCCCAGAATTCTGAAGGTAAAGAAGTCGCTTGGACCGGATGCTCCACATCCCAGAGCTCTGAAGGTAGATAAGTCATTGGACCAGATGGACTACATCCCAGAGTTCTGAAGGTAGATAAGACACCTGGACCAGATGGACTACATCCCAGAGTTCTGAAGGTAGATAAGACACCTGGACCAGATTGACTACATCCCAGAGTTCTGAAGGAAGATAAGTTATTGGACCAGATCGACTGCATCGCAGATTTCTGAAGGTAGATAAGCCAATTGGACCAGATGGTCAACATCCCAGCGTTCTGATGGGAGATAAGTCGCTTTGACCAGTTGGTCCATATCCCAGAATTCAGAGGGTAGATAAGTCATTGGACCAGATGGACGACGTCCCGGAGTTCTGAAGGTAGACAAGTCACTTGGACAAAATAGAATACATCCCAGAGCTCTGAAGGTAGATAAATCATTGGACCAGATGGACGTCATCACAGAGTTCTGAATGTAGATAAGTCACTTGGACCAGATGGATTACATCCCAGTGTTCTGAAGGGAGATAAGTCATTGGACCAGATGGACTACATCCCAGTGTTCTGAAGGGAGATAAGTCACTTGGACCGGATAGACTACATCCCTGAGTTCTGAAGGAAGATAAGTCTCTTGGACCAGATGGACTACATCCCAGAGTTCTGATGGTAGATAAGTCTCTTGGACCAGATGGACTACATCCCAGAGTTCTGATGGTAGATAAGTCCTTGGACCAGATGGACTACATCCCAGAGTTCTAAAGGTAGATGTGTCATTGTACCAGATGGACTATATCCCAGAGTTCTGAAGGTAGATAAGTCACTTGGACCAGTTGGACTACATCCCAGAGTTCTGAAGGTAGATAAGTCACTTGGATCAGATAGACTACATCCCAGAGTTCTGAAGGTAGATAAGTCTCTTGCACCAGATGGACTACATCCCAGAGTTCTGAAGGCACATCAGTCACATGGACCAGATGGACTACATCCCAGAGTCTTGAAGGCAGATAAGTTACTTGGACCAGATGGACTACATCCCAGAGTTCTGAAGGCAGATAAGTGACATGGACCAGATGGACTACATCCCATAGTTCTGAAGGTAGATTAGTCACTTGGACCAAATGTAATACTTCCCAGAATTCTGAAGGTAGATAAGTCACCTGGACCAGATGGACTACATCCCAGAGTTCTGAAGGTTGATATGTTACTTGGACCAGATGGACTACATCCCAGAGTCATGAAGGTAGATAAGTCACCTGGACCAGATGGACTACATCCCATATTTCTGAAGGTAGATAAGTCAATTGTACCAGATGGCCCACATCCCAGAGTTCTGATGGTAGATAAGTCACTTGGACCAGATGGACTACATCGCAGAGTTCTGAAGGCAGATCAGTCACATGGACCAGATGGACTGCATCCCAGAGTCCTGAAGGTGGATAAGTTACTTTGACCAAATGGTCTTCATCCCAGACTTCTGAAGTTATATAAGTCCCTTGGACCAGATAGTCTACATCCCAGTGTTGTGAAGGTAGATAAGTCATTGGACCAGATGGACTACATCCCAGAGTTCTGAAGGTGGATAAGTCATTGGACCAGATGGACTACATCCCAGAGTTCTGAAGGTAGATAAGTCATTGGACCAGATCGACTACATCGCAGATTTCTGAAGGTAGATAAGTCACT
Organism: Hypanus sabinus; assembly: GCF_030144855.1. NCBI lineage: Eukaryota > Metazoa > Chordata > Chondrichthyes > Myliobatiformes > Dasyatidae > Hypanus > Hypanus sabinus. The sequence goes on from NW_026781839.1 coordinate 131,250, forward strand.
TGGACCAGATGGTCCACATCCCAGCGTTCTGATGGTAGATAAGTCCTTAGACCAGATGGACTATATCCCAGAGTTCCGAAGGTAGATAAGTCGCTTGGACCAGTTGGACTACATCCCAGGGTTCTGAAGGCAGATAAGTGACATGGACCAGATGGACTACATCCCATAGTTCTGAAGGTAGATAAGTCACTTGGACCAGATGGACTACACCACAGAGTTCTGATGGTAGATAAGTAATTTGGAGCAGATAGACTACATCCCAGAGTTCTGAAGGTAGATAAGTCCTTGGACCAGATGGACTATATTCCAGAGTTCTGAAGGTAGATAAGTCCTTGGACCAGATGGACTATATTCCAGAGTTCTGAAGGTAGATAAGTCCTTGGACCAGATGGACTATATTCCAGAGTTCTGAAGGTAGATAAGTCCTTGGACCAGATGGACTATATTCCAGAGTTCTGAAGGCAGATAAGTGACATGGACCAGATGGACTACATCCCAGAGTCATGAAGGTAGATAAGTCACCTGGACCAGATGGACTACATCCCATATTTCTGAAGGTAGATAAGTCAATTGTACCAGATGGCCCACATCCCAGAGTTCTGATGGTAGATAAGTCACTTGGACCAGATGGACTACATCGCAGAGTTCTGAAGGCAGATCAGTCACATGGACCAGATGGACTGCATCCCAGAGTCCTGATGGTGGATAAGTTACTTTGACCAAATGGTCTTCATCCCAGACTTCTGAAGTTATATAAGTCCCTTGGACCAGATAGTCTACATCCCAGTGTTCTGAAGGAAGATAAGTCATTGGACCAGATGGACTACATCCCAGAGTTCTGAAGGTGGATAAGTCATTGGACTACATCCCAGAGTTCTGAAGGTAGATAAGTCATTGGACCAGATCGACTACATCGCAGATTTCTGAAGGTAGATAAGTCACTTGGACCAGATGGTCCACATCCCAGCGTTCTGATGGTAGATAAGTCCTTAGACCAGATGGACTATATCCCAGAGTTCCGAAGGTAGATAAGTCGCTTGGACCAGTTGGACTACATCCCAGGGTTCTGAAGGCAGATAAGTGACATGGACCAGATGGACTACATCCCATAGTTCTGAAGGTAGATAAGTCACTTGGACCAGATGGACTACACCACAGAGTTCTGATGGTAGATAAGTAATTTGGAGCAGATAGACTACATCCCAGAGTTCTGAAGGTAGATAAGTCCTTGGACCAGATGGACTATATTCCAGAGTTCTGAAGGTAGATAAGTCCTTGGACCAGATGGACTATATTCCAGAGTTCTGAAGGTAGATAAGTCCTTGGACCAGATGGACTATATTCCAGAGTTCTGAAGGTAGATAAGTCCTTGGACCAGATGGACTATATTCCAGAGTTCTGAAGGTAGGTAAGTCCTTGGACCAGATGGACTATATTCCAGAGTTCTGAAGGTAGATAAGTCCTTGGACCAGATGGACTACATCCCAGAGTTCTGAAGGTAGATAAGTCCTTGGACCAGATGGACTATATTCCAGAGTTCTGAAGGTAGGTAAGTCCTTGGACCAGATGGACTATATTCCAGAGTTCTGAAGGTAGATAAGTCCTTGGACCAGATGGACTATATTCCAGAGTTCTGAAGGTAGATAAGTCCTTGGACCAGATGGACTATATTCCAGAGTTCTGAAGGTAGATAAGTCCTTGGACCAGATGGACTATATTCCAGAGTTCTGAAGGTAGATAAGTCCTTGGACCAGATGGACTATATTCCAGAGTTCTGAAAGGAGATAAGACACTTGGAGCAAATAGACTACATCGCAGATTTCTGAAGGTGGATAAGTCATTTGGACCAGATGGACTAGATCCCAGAGTTCTGAAGGAAGATAAGTCAGTTGGACCAGATGGACTCCACCCAGAGTTCTGAAGGAAGATAAGTAATTGGACAGATGGACTACATCCCAGAGTTCAGAAGGTAGATAAGTTACATGGACCAGATGGACTACATCTCAGAGTCCTGAAGGTAGATAAGTCACCTGGACCAGATGGACTACATCCCAGAGTTCTGATGGGAGATAAGACAATTGGACCAGATAGACTACATCCCAGATTTCTGAAGGTGGATAAGTCATTGGACCAGATGGCATCCCGGAGGTCAGAAGGTAGAGAAGTTACTCGGACCAGATGGTCCACATCCCAGAGTTCTGAAGGTAGATAAGTCAATGGACCAGATGGACTACATCCGAGATTTATGAAGGTAGATAAGGCAACTGGACCAGATGGACTACATCCCAGAATTCTGAAGGTAGATATGTTACTTGGACCAGATGGACTACATCCCAGAGTTCTGAAGGGAGGTAAGTCACTTGAACCAGATAGACTACATCCCAGAGTTCTGAAGGTGGATAAGTCACTGGGACAAGATGGACTACATCGCAGAGTTCAGAAGGTAGATAAGTTACTTGGGCCAGATGGACTACATCTCAGAGTCCTGAAGGTAGATAAGTCACCTGGACCAGATGGACTACATCCCAGAGATCTGAAGGTAGATAAGTCATTGGAACAGATGGACTACCTCACAGAGTTCTGAAGGTAGATAAGTCATTGGACCAGATGCACTACTTCCCAGAGTTCTGAAGTTAGATAAGTCAATGGACCAGATGGTCCACATCCCAGAGTTCTCAAGGTAGATAAGACACCTGGACCAGATGGAATACATCCCAGAATTCTGAAGGTAGAGAAGTCGCTTGGACCGGATGCTCCACATCCCAGAGTTCTTAAGGTAGATAAGTCACTTGGACCAGAGGGACTATATCCCAGAGTCCAGAAGGTAGATAAGTCATTGGACGAGATGGACTACATCCCAGAGTTCTGAAGGTAGATAAGTTACTTGGACCAGATGGACTACATCCCTGAGTCATGAAGGTAGATATGTCACTTGGACCAGACGGTCCACATCCCAGAGTTCTGAAGGTAGATAAGTTACTTGGACGAGATGGATTACATCCCAGAGTCATGAAGGTAGATAAGTCATTGGACTAGATGGACTACAGTTCAGAGTTCTGAAGGTAGATAAGTCAACTGAACCAGATGGACTGCATCTCAGACTTCTGAAGGGAGATATGTTACTTGGACCAGATGGACTACATCCCTGAGTCATGAAGGTAGATATGTCACTTGGACCAGATGGTCCACATCGCAGAGTTCTGAAGGTAGATAAGGACCCGTACCAGATGGAATACATCCCAGTGTTCTGAATGTAGATAAGTCGCTTGGACCAGACGGACTATATCCCAGTGTTCTGAAGGTAGATAAGTCACTTGGACCAGATGGACTACATCCCAGAGTTCTGAAGGTGGATAAGTCACTTGGACCAGGTGGACTACATCACTGAGTTCTGAAGTAGATGTCATTGGACCAGAAGGACTTCAACCCAGAGATCTGAAGGTGGATAAGTCATTTGGACCAGATAGTCTAGATCCCAGAGTTCTGAAGGTAGATAAGTCATTGGACCAGATGTACTTCATCCCAGAGTTCTGAAGGTAGATAAGTTACCTGCACCACAAGGACTACATCTCAGTGTCCAGAAGGTAGATAAGTCACTTGGACCAGATGGACTACATCTCAGTGTCCAGAAGGTAGATAAGTCACTTGGACCAGATGGACTACATCCCAGAGTTCTGAAGGGAGATAAGTCACTTGAACCAGATAGACTACATCCCAGAGTTCTGAAGGTGGATAAGTCACTGGGACCAGATAGGCTACATCCCAGATATCTGAAGGTAGATAAGTCATTGGAACAGATGGACTACTCACAGAGTTCAGAAGGTAGATAAGTCATTGGACCAGATGGACTACATCCCAGAGCTCTGAATGTAGATAGGTCAAATGGACCAGATGGACTACATCTCAGGCTTCTGAAGGTAGATAAGTCACTTGGACCAGAGGGACTACATCCCACAGTTCTGAAGATAGATAACTCACCGGGAGAAGCTGGACTAGATCCCAGATATCTGAAGGTAGATCAATAACCTGGACCAGATGGAATACATCCCAGAATTCTGAAGGTAAAGAAGTCGCTTGGACCGGATGCTCCACATCCCAGAGCTCTGAAGGTAGATAAGTCATTGGACCAGATGGACTACATCCCAGAGTTCTGAAGGTAGATAAGACACCTGGACCAGATGGACTACATCCCAGAGTTCTGAAGGTAGATAAGACACCTGGACCAGATTGACTACATCCCAGAGTTCTGAAGGAAGATAAGTTATTGGACCAGATCGACTGCATCGCAGATTTCTGAAGGTAGATAAGCCAATTGGACCAGATGGTCAACATCCCAGCGTTCTGATGGGAGATAAGTCGCTTTGACCAGTTGGTCCATATCCCAGAATTCAGAGGGTAGATAAGTCATTGGACCAGATGGACGACGTCCCGGAGTTCTGAAGGTAGACAAGTCACTTGGACAAAATAGAATACATCCCAGAGCTCTGAAGGTAGATAAATCATTGGACCAGATGGACGTCATCACAGAGTTCTGAATGTAGATAAGTCACTTGGACCAGATGGATTACATCCCAGTGTTCTGAAGGGAGATAAGTCATTGGACCAGATGGACTACATCCCAGTGTTCTGAAGGGAGATAAGTCACTTGGACCGGATAGACTACATCCCTGAGTTCTGAAGGAAGATAAGTCTCTTGGACCAGATGGACTACATCCCAGAGTTCTGATGGTAGATAAGTCTCTTGGACCAGATGGACTACATCCCAGAGTTCTGATGGTAGATAAGTCCTTGGACCAGATGGACTACATCCCAGAGTTCTAAAGGTAGATGTGTCATTGTACCAGATGGACTATATCCCAGAGTTCTGAAGGTAGATAAGTCACTTGGACCAGTTGGACTACATCCCAGAGTTCTGAAGGTAGATAAGTCACTTGGATCAGATAGACTACATCCCAGAGTTCTGAAGGTAGATAAGTCTCTTGCACCAGATGGACTACATCCCAGAGTTCTGAAGGCACATCAGTCACATGGACCAGATGGACTACATCCCAGAGTCTTGAAGGCAGATAAGTTACTTGGACCAGATGGACTACATCCCAGAGTTCTGAAGGCAGATAAGTGACATGGACCAGATGGACTACATCCCATAGTTCTGAAGGTAGATTAGTCACTTGGACCAAATGTAATACTTCCCAGAATTCTGAAGGTAGATAAGTCACCTGGACCAGATGGACTACATCCCAGAGTTCTGAAGGTTGATATGTTACTTGGACCAGATGGACTACATCCCAGAGTCATGAAGGTAGATAAGTCACCTGGACCAGATGGACTACATCCCATATTTCTGAAGGTAGATAAGTCAATTGTACCAGATGGCCCACATCCCAGAGTTCTGATGGTAGATAAGTCACTTGGACCAGATGGACTACATCGCAGAGTTCTGAAGGCAGATCAGTCACATGGACCAGATGGACTGCATCCCAGAGTCCTGAAGGTGGATAAGTTACTTTGACCAAATGGTCTTCATCCCAGACTTCTGAAGTTATATAAGTCCCTTGGACCAGATAGTCTACATCCCAGTGTTGTGAAGGTAGATAAGTCATTGGACCAGATGGACTACATCCCAGAGTTCTGAAGGTGGATAAGTCATTGGACCAGATGGACTACATCCCAGAGTTCTGAAGGTAGATAAGTCATTGGACCAGATCGACTACATCGCAGATTTCTGAAGGTAGATAAGTCACTTGGACCAGATGGTCCACATCCCAGCGTTCTGATGGTAGATAAGTCCTTAGACCAGATGGACTATATCCCAGAGTTCCGAAGGTAGATAAGTCGCTTGGACCAGTTGGACTACATCCCAGGGTTCTGAAGGCAGATAAGTGACATGGACCAGATGGACTACATCCCATAGTTCTGAAGGTAGATAAGTCACTTGGACCAGATGGACTACACCACAGAGTTCTGATGGTAGATAAGTAATTTGGAGCAGATAGACTACATCCCAGAGTTCTGAAGGTAGATAAGTCCATGGACCAGATGGACTATATTCCAGAGTTCTGAAGGTAGATAAGTCCTTGGACCAGATGGACTATATTCCAGAGTTCTGAAGGTAGGTAAGTCCTTGGACCAGATGGACTATATTCCAGAGTTCTGAAGGTAGATAAGTCCTTGGACCAGATGGACTATATTCCAGAGTTCTGAAGGTAGATAAGTCCTTGGACCAGATGGACTATATTCCAGAGTTCTGAAGGTAGATAAGTCCTTGGACCAGATGGACTATATTCCAGAGTTCTGAAGGTAGATAAGGCTCTTGCACCAGATGGACTACATCCCAGAGTCCTGAAGGCAGATAAGGCTCTTTGACCAGATGGACTACATCCCAGTGTCCTGAATGTGGATAAGTCACGGAGCCGATGGACTACATCCCAGAGTTCTGAAGGGAGATAAGTCACTTGGACCAGATGGACTGCATCGCAGAGTTCTGAACGAAGTGGCTGAAGAAATTGTGGAGGCATTAGTAATGATGTTTCAAGAATCAATAGATCCTGCCATGGATCCAGAGACTGCGAGATTGCAAATTTCACTGCATCCTTCAATAAAGTATGGTGGAAGAAATGAATTAATAGGTTGGTTTGCCTGACCTCAGTATTTGAGATGATGTTAGAGTTGATTGTTAAAGATGAGGTTTCAGAGTACTTGAAGCACAGAAGCTGGACTTGGTGTAGATCATGCCTCTGCTTGTGTCAGTGAGGCTTTGCAGGAGTCAAGGAGGTTTGTAGTCTGGTAGCAAGCAACCATCATAGTCACTGTTCTTGTGATCACAGGACCCTTTCCAACATAGTTAATGTGGATTGCTGCAAGTCCGATTCACTGAGGTTTTGGCGGACAGCGGGGGAAGCTTCATGGCTTTGGTCATAGTGAGGAATAGGTCTCGACACAGTATTACAGGCGCCAGGAGAGAGACGGAGAAGCAGAGCGTTCCACCGGGGGCGGCGTGGCGCCTCGTTCAGCCTGAAGTTGGTGCTGCCTCCCACTCCCCCTGTATGCACTCCGCAGAAGACAAGCTGTATTTTGGTCAGCTGCAGATTTCTGTGGCATTCATGGACTCAGCTTCTGGACTATTTTGTTTGCTTGCAGATAAACAAAGGAGAATCAGTAGATGTGGTGTGCTTGGATTTTCAGAAGGCCTTTGACAAGGTGCCGCAATGAGGCTGCAGAGCAAGAGGAATTGCAGAAAAGATCCTCGCACACATGGATAAAGCATTGGTTGATTGGCAGGAGGGAAAGAGTGGGAATAAAAGGAGTCGTTTCTGTTTGGCTGCTGGTGTCTAGTGGTTATTTGGATGATATGATTGATGGTCTTGCGACCAAATTTGCGGACAATATGAAGGCAGGTGGAGGGACCGGTAGTGTTGAGGAAGTAGGGAGGCTGCAGAAAGATTTAGACAGATTAAGAGAATGGGCAAAGTAGTGGCAGATGGAATGCAGTTTAGGGAAGTGTATGGCTGTGTGCTTCGGTAGAAGAAATAAAGCAGAGATTATTTTCTAAGGGAGAAAATTTAAAAATCCTATATACAAAGGGACTTGGGAGTCCGTGTGCAGATTTCACTTAAGGTTAACTTACAGGTTGAGGAGGAGAATTACAATGTTGGCATTCATTTCAAGTGGACTAGAATACAAAAAGAAGGATGTAATGATGAGGCTTTACAGAACGGTGGTGAGGCCTCCCATGGAGTACTGAGATCAGTTCTGGGCCCATTAATCTAAGAAAGGAAGCATTGACATTGGAGAGAGTTTAAAGGAAGTTCATAAAAATGATTCCGCAATTGAAAAGTTTATCACATGAGGAATGTTTAATGGCTCTGACCTGTACTTGCTGGAATTTAGAAGAATAAGGGAGTATTTCTTTGAAACTTATCGAATGTTAAAAGGCCTAGTAAGAGTGAATGTTTCCTATAGTGGGGGGAGTCTAGGACCTGAGGGCAGATCCTCAGAATGGAGGGATGTCCATTTAGAATAGAAGTGTGGAGGAATTTCTTTAGCCATAGGGTGGTGACTCTGTGGAATTCTTTACTACAGCTGGCTGTGGAGGCCAGGTCATTGGGTGTATTTAAGGCAGAGGTTGAATCCTGATTAGGCCAGGCAATAAATGTTAAGGGGAGAAGGCAGGAAAATGGGATTGAGAGGGAAATGGATCAGTCATGATTAAATGGCAGTGCGGGCTCATTTGACCAAATGGCCTAATTCTGCTCCTGTGTATGTCTGATGGAGTTCAGTGGGGCGGGAGCAGAGAGAAACTATTTGCCTACCCAGGCAGTTAGTTTTCTAGTTCTTGAATAGGAAGTAGAGGCAAGCAGTGTGGCAAGGGAACTATGAGTCTCCTTGTGAATCCCTGGCCCAACACCAATCAAAATGGAGGAGGACCAGACGGGGTCCTGCACGGGACAGTTGTACAATGGGAGTAAACAGAGATGTTGTGCACCAAGAACTGAAGCTCACAGTTACACCAACAATTGAAAGACCCCATCATCATCTAACCTCCCTCTGGCAGTCTCCAGATCCTGCAGAGAATGATTCCAACACCTCAGAACTTACAGAACTGGGGTAAATACAATGTATCCACAACACTGACTAAGAAAAAAATTGCTCCATTTTGTTCAGCATAAAAAGCTGCCATATTAAAATCATTAACTGCAATATCATCCATTTGTTTTTGCAGAAATTTGTTCTGTAATTTATTACTGTCTGTATGAAGGTGGATTTCATTGCTTCTCTCCTGAAAGGCCGGGCTACTTTTAAGATTATATCTCTATATTCTAAACTCCAACAGAAAAACAATCACATGTTCAATCAGTCCTTCCAGCACCCTACAATCCTCACTCAACCGATATTCCAGGGAATAAAAGTCTAGTTCATGACCAATGCCAATCTTGGTGCCCTAATTGTATTCAGGTAAATTTGCACAGCTATCTTGCAAAGGCAAATTATCTGCAATTTACATTTTGAAATTTGGACACCTAATGCCCAGCTAAGCCTCTATATAACTGCAAACTTATGTCATCTTTCTTTAAGAGGTAAAATGTCCAGTCTGTGAAGTGCAGAATTAAATACAATATATTGAAACCAGGACTTCTGATAGCTTGACTAAAGGTTTGAGTTTCTGTATTAGAAGGTCACATGTTCAAATCTCTTTACCGGGATTGGATCACACTCTCCAAGCTCACCCACAAACATGGCACTTTTGTTTTTCAGGTGACATTTTAAACAATCTATTTGCTTTCTCAGATTGGTAATAACTTATCTGAAATAAGGCCAAGGACATGTTTCTTTACAACATACTAATGCAGAGTCTCAACCTGATTTGTCGACTGTTCCTCTCCCTGTGTTGCTGTGGTAGTTTTCTGGTTTTTGTTCTAGTTTCCAGCATCATCTTGAACTCAGATTATCTATCTACGTCAAATGGTATATTTTCATTTGCTAACTGCTTTTGACATTCCAATAATACTCTTTAAAGGTCATGAAAACCTCTGCATAATGCAGGGTATTTTCATTTTTATTTTTGTTGCAAAATTTCTCCCTTCTTATATCTTAACTCTGCAGATATATATATTCATTTTAATTTTGTTTTATACCTAATTCCAAGTTAGTAATCTATATACATGGTATCTACATCTCTGTACTTAATTGCTCACTGTTTCCATAACATCTTGGCAGCTTAAAAGTGAATAAATCCTGAGGACCGGATGAGATGATCACCAGCTGCTACAGAAGGTAAGTGAGGAGATTGATGGGCCTAATAGAGACTTTAAGTATTCAAAAAGGGCAGCAGGAATAAACTGGGTAATCTATATATCAGTGGTAGGAAAATTATTGAATAATTGCAGAACACAATTCACTTATATTTGTAAAGAGAACACTAACTCAAATTTATTCAGCACAGCTTTTTCAGGATGATTCTGTCTGACCAAATGGATTACATTTTCAGAGGCAACAAGCTGTATTGATGATAACAATGTCATAGGTGTAGCTTACATGGACTTCATTAAAGCATTTGACAAAGTCACATGTGAGAAACCAATCCACAGGGTTTCAACCCATGGGATCTCATGAAAGTTGGCCAATTAGATCCCAAAGTGGCTTGGCAATAGGGAGCAGAACTCTATGAAGGAGGGTTATCTATATGATCAGAAACACATGGCCAGAGGTTACCACGGGGATCAGTACTGGGACTCTTGTTTGTTATATCCACTTATGACTTGGATATGAATGTAGGAGGTATGATTAGCAAGTTTGGAGATGATGTGTTATTGATGATGAAGAGGGTAGTCTTAAGATTAGAGGAGGATACTTATCTGTTGGTATGACAAACAGAGCAATGGCAGATGGAATTTAACTTGAAAAGGTTGTGGTTGTTGGAGGACGTATAAGGGTAGGGCCCTGCTGAGGGCCAAGGGACCTTGATGTAGGAGAATCCACAGAACAGACAGCAGAGGTAGTAAAGAAAACATATGGGATACTTGCTTTTGTTAGCCAAAGAATGAAACATAAGGACAGGAGACAATCATATAGTTTTATAAAATTAAGTACTCTGTGCAGTTCTAGTTGCCACAATATAGGAAGCACAAGATTGCACTGGAGAGGATACAGAGAAGATTCACCAGGCTGTTGTCAGGGATGGAATGTTCCGGTCATGAGGAGAAACTTGACAGGCTGGGTTTGGAGAAGGCTGTGAGGGGAGGAAACAACATTACTGTATGTGGGGCATAGAGAGGGTAGAGATTGGAAAGTTCTTGCCAGAGCAGCTGTATCCATAAACTAGAAGGTACAGATTTCAAGTAAGGAGCAAGATTTAGATAGAATCAGAAAAAGAACTTTTTCACCTAATTACAATCTGGATTGCACTGCGGAAGAAGCTGATGGAGGCAAGAACTGGTTCAACATTTAAGAGGAATCTAGATGAGGATTTACTTCTCCAAGACACAAAAGCAGTTCATAGCCCTCAATTGTTCATTATTTTACATTAATTACCTGGAGGAAGTAACAGAATGTAATGTTTCAATTTTGTTGATAATATGAGAATAGGTGGAATGGCAAGTAATGATGAGGATATTGTAACTCTGCAATGGGTCATATAGCTGGATAGAATGATTGCATGAAAAACCAACAAATCGAGTTTAAAGTGAGGAAAATATGAGGTCATGCACTTTGGTAAAAGGATTCAAAAGGCAAACTATTACCTAAATGGAGATCGAGTGCAGGTGAATGAAATCCAGGGGAATCTAAGTATTCCAGTGCATTGATTACGGTACGCAGCGGAATACCCAGTGCTCTGATCACAGTAAGCACTGGAATACCCAGTGCTCTGATCACAGTATGCAGCGGAATACCCAGTGCACTGATCACAGTACGCACTGGAATACCCAGTGCTCTGATCACAGTATGCAGCGGAATACCCAGTGCACTGATCACAGTACGCACTGGAATACCCAGTGCTCTGATCACAGTATGCACCAGAATACCCAGTGCTCTGATCACAGTATGCACTGGAATACCCAGTGCTCTGATCACAGTATGCACCAGAATACCCAGTGCTCTGATCACAGTATGCACCGGAATACCCAGTGTGCTGATCAGAGTACACACCGGAATACCCAGTGCATTGATCACAGTACGCACCGGAATACCCAGTGCGCTGATCACAGTACACACCGGAATACCCAGTGCACTGATCAGAGTACACACCGGAATACCCAGTGCACTGATCACAGTACACAACGGAATACCAAGTGCGCTGATCACAGTATGCACCGGAATACCCAGTGCTCTGATCACAGTACACAATGGAATACCAAGTGCGCTGATCAGAGTACACACCGGAACACCAAGTGCGCTGATCACAGTATGCACCGGAATACCCAGTGCTCTGATCACAGTAAGCACCGGAATACCCAGTGCTCTGATCACAGTATGCACCAGAATACCCAGTGCCCTGATCACAGTACGCACTGGAATACCCAGTGCTCTGATCACAGTACGCACCGGAATACCCAGTGCATTGATCACAGTACGCACCGGAATACCCAGTGCTCTGATCACAGTACGCACCGGAATACCCAGTGCATTGATCACAGTACACACCGGAATACCCAGTGCGTTGATCACAGTACACACCGGAATACCCAGTGCACTGATCACAGTACGCACCGGAATACCCAGTGCACTGATCAGAGTACGCACAGGAATACCCAGTGCATTGATCACAGTATGCACCGGAATACCCAGTGCATTGAACTGTGGCAAGGCCACAGTTTTAGTTCCTTACCTAAAATATACTCACATTGGAGACAGTCCAAACAAAATTCTTCAAGCTAATTCCCGAGGTGAGAGGATTGTCCTATCAAAAGAGGCTGAACATTTTGAGTTTAGGAGAATGAGAGGTAAACTTAATGAAACATACATGAAGCTTGATGGGGAAGATTTTGAAATGAGATTCACAAAGCAGGAGACAATGTTGCAAAATAACCAGCTGGTTATTTAAAACTGAGCTGTGAATACATTTCATTTCTCAGAGGATAATGATTCTCTGGAATTCTCAGTCCACAGGGGTAGTAGAAAACTGATCATTAGATATATTTAAAGTGAAGATGCATTTTGATTTCTAAGATTGAAGAATTAAGCAGAATTGGCACAGAAGGGAAACATAGTACACAGAAAACCTACAGCACAATACAGGCCCTTCAGCCCACAATGCTGTTCCGAACATGCACTTACTTCAGAAATTACCCAGGGTTACCCATAGCCCTCTATTTTTCTGAGCTCCATGTACCTATCCAGGAGTCTCTTGAAAGACCCTTTGAGTGTCCTGTGGAATCGGACCCTAAGATCCCTCAGATCGTCCACACTGCCAAGTGTCTTACCATTAATACTATATTCTGCCATCATATTTGACCTACCAAAATGAACCACTTCACGCTTATCTGTGTTGAACTCCATCTGCCACTTCTCAGCCCAGTTTTGCATCCTATCAATGTCCCGCTGTAACCTCTGACAGCCCTCCACAATATCCACAGCACCCCAATCTTTGTGTCATCAGCAAATTTACTAACCTATCATCATCTTATACACCGCTATCAGGTCACCTCTCATCCTGCGTCACTCCAAAGAGAAAAGGCTGAGTTCACTCAACCTATTCTCATAAGGCATGCTCCCCAATCCAGGCAACATCCTTGTAAATCTCCTCCGCACCCTTTCTATGGCTTCCACATCCTTCCTGTAGTGAGGTGACCAGAACTGAGCACAGTACTCCAAGTGGAGACTGACCAGCGTCCCATACGGCTGTAACATTACCTCTCGGCTCTTGAACTCAATCCCCAGGTTGATGAAGACCAATGCACCATATGCCTTCTTAACCACACAACCTGTGCAGCAACTTTGAGTGTCCAAAGGACTTGGACCCCAAGATCCCTCTGATCCTCCACACTGCCAAGAGTCTTACCATTAATACTATATTCTGCCATCATATTTGACCTACCAAAATGAACCACTTCACACTTCTCTGGGTTGAACTCCACCTGCCACTTCTCAGCCCAGTTTTGCATCCTATCAATGTCCCGCTGTAACCTCTGACAGCCCTCCACACTATCCACAACACTTCCAACCTTTGTGTCATCAGCAAATTTACTAACCCATCCTTCCACTTCCTCATCCAGGTCATTTTTAAAAATACAAAGAGTAAGGGTCCCAGAACAGATCCCTGAGTCACACCACTGGTCACCAACCTCCATGCAGAATATGACGCCTCTACAACCACTCTTTGCTTTCTGTGGACAAGCCAGTTCTGGATCCACAAAGCAAGGTCCCCTTGGATCCCATGCCTCCTTACTTTCTCAACAAGCCTTGCATGGGGTACCTTATCAAATGCCTTGCTGAAATCCATATACACTACATCTATGGCTCTACCTTCATCAATGTGTTTAGTCACATCCTCAAAAAATTCAATCAGTATGACCTGCCCTTGACAAAGCCATGCTGACTATTCCTAATCATATTATGCCTCACCAAATGCTCATAAATTCTGCCGCTCAGGATTTACTCCATCAGCTTAACAACCACTGAAGTAAGACTCACTGGTCTATAATTTCCTGGGCTATCTCTACTCTCTTTCTTGAATAAGGGGACAACATCTGCAACCCTCCAATCCTCTAGAACCTCTCCCGGCCTCATTGATGATGCAAAGATCACCAGAGGATCAGCAGTCTCCTCCCTCACCTCCCACAGTAGCCTAGTGTATATCTCATCCAATCCCGGTGACTTATCCAACTTGATGCTTTCCAAAAGCTCCAGCACATCCCCTTTCTTAATAGCTACATGCTCAAGCTTTTCAGTCTGCTGTAAGTCATCACTACAATCACCAAGATCTTTTCCCGTAGTGAATACTGAAGCAAAGTATTCATTAAGTACCTCTGCCATCTCCTCCGGTTCCATACACACTTTTCCACTGTCACACTTGATTGATCCTATTTTCTCACGTCTTATCCTCTTGCTCTTCACATACTTGTATAATGCCTTAGGATTTTCCTTAATCCTGTCTGCCAAGGCCTTCTCTTGGGCCCTTCTGGCTCTCCTAATTTCATTCTTAAGCTCCTTCCTACTAGCTTTATAGTCCTCTAGATCTCCACTATTACCTAGTTTTTTGAACCTTTCATAAGCTCTTCTTTCTTCTTGACTAGATTTACAACAGCCTTTGTACACCACGGTTCCTGTACCCAACCATCCTTTCCTTTTCTCATTGGAACGTATCTACACAGAACTCCACACAAATATCCCCTGAACATTTGCCACATTTCTTCCATACGTTTCTCTGAGAACATCTGTTACCAATTTGTGCTTCCAAGTTCCTGCCTGATAGCCTCATATTTCCCCATACTCCAATTAAACTTTTCCCTAACTTGTCTGTTCCTATCCCTCTCCAATACCATGGTAAAGGAGATAGAATTGTGATCACTATCTCCAAAATGCTCTCCCACTGAGAGATCTGACACCTGGCCAGGTTCATTTCCCAATACCAGATCAAGTACAGCCTCTCCTCTTGTGGACTTATCTACATATTGTGTCAAGAAACCTTCCTGAACCCACCTAACAAACTCCACCCCATTGAAACCCCTTGCTCTAGGGAGATGCCAGTCAATATTGGGGAAATTAAAATCCCCCAAAATGACAACCCTGTTATTATTACACCTTTCCAGAATCTGTGTCCCTATCTGCTCCTTGATGTCCCTGTTACTACTGGGTGATCTATAAAAAACTCCCAGTAGAGTTATGGGATGCCCGACACCAGCCCCCTAAGCCTGAGTGGATGTAGTAGTAGTTGTGCAGTTATTGACCCCTTCCTATTCCTAACTTCCACCCACAGAGACTCCGTAGTCAACCCCTCCATGACCTCTTCCTTTTCTGCAGCCGTGACACTATCTCTGATCAACAGTGCCACACCCCCACCTCATTTGTCTCCCTCCCCGTCCTTTCTGAAACATCTAAAGCCTGGCACTTGAAGTAGCCATTCCTGCCCCTGCACCATCCAAGTCTCTGTAATGGCCACAACATCATAGCTCCAAGTACTGATCCACACTCTAAGCTCATCACTTTATTCATAATACTCCTCGCATTAAAAGACACATCTCAAACCATTGGTCTGAGTGTGTCCCTTCTCTATCACCTGCCTATCCTCCCTCTCACACTGTCTCCAAGCTTTCTCTATTTGTGAGCCAACCTCCCTTTCCTCCATTACTTCACTTCGGTTCCTATCCCACAGTAATCTTAGTTTAAACGCTCCCCAACAGTCTTTGCAAACCTCTCTGCCAGAGTCAGGTGCAACCTGTCCTTTCTCTACAGGTCACACCTGCCCCAGAAGAGGTCCAATGATTGTAAATGTCCTGAATCAAGTCCCCAACAATCTATTCCAGCTGCTACCATCCGGGAAATGGTACCGCAGCATAGAAGTCAGGACCAACGGGCTCCAGGACAGCTTCTTCCACCAGGCCATCAGACTGATTAACTCATGCTGATCTGAGTGTATTTCTATGCTACATTGACTGTTCTATTTATTATAAATTACTATGATTGCACATGGTACATTTCAACGGAGACATAATATAAAGATTTTTACCCCTCGTATGTGAAGGCTGTAAGAAATAAAGTCAATTCATAATCATATTGAACGGTGGGGTGTGCTCGAGGGTTTGAGGAGCCTACTGGTTTCCCCATTTTCTTGTGTTAGGGGATGACAATGATATGTTTCTTGTGTTAAACAATGACAGGTTAGTTGAATTACCGAAGAGAGTAGAAGGAACATATTGTAAGTAAATGTGAAATTTTCCTCGTTGGTAGCAAAAATAGGAGAAAAGGAGTCTTTGCATTTAAGGAGACACACTTTATGGAATGGCAGCACAGGCTCCAGACTCTGTGTAATTGTCACTGCTCTTAATAATCGGTTAATGTTCTATTTGGGTGGCCACACATTGGCTCATATTGACTTCCATTTGCCAGTGATTTATCCATCTACTGAGATCTTAAAATTTATTATCTTAAACCAAACTGCTGACATTATCTACCTTAGTGTCACTGAGATAAATGTATAGCAATGACTCTCGGATATTTATGAATGTTTGATCGCACTAGTTGAATCTTATCAATTAAAGTACATACCCTACCCTGTCTATTGCTGTTTAACCTAATTCACATTTAGGTCAAGAATTCACCTTAGATTGCAAAAGTAAATTTACTTAAATCTCTGAGGAGGGACTTCTTCAAATGTTTCTGGAAGCTGACAAATACAATGAAAAGGCATTGCACCACATCATTAGCCTCCTCTTTAATACTCTCCATCAACTCCTTTAAGCATGGTCCTTCCTATTTGAAAATGTGCAGCCTCTATTGAGTGATAAATTAAAGCAATTTCCTGGCAACAAGGGATGGGTAACTTGGTCTGGAAATGACTGATTCGTATCACAACTGTTGAACAATAGTAGTGGATACAATTTTCAGAACAAACACAAAGGTTTTCACATCCAGACATTAACCTACAGTGAGCTACATGGGGCTTTTCAGTGGAATTCATACAACAGAACAATCAAAAGACAAGAGAGTGCTTGCTCTTGAAAGTGTAATTGAGGTTTATTTTCAGAAACCATAGTTACAAATGAGATGCAATTAACAAAAAAAGCGGAAATGCGACTAAGACATGCTTGACGACAGAACTATCACACCGTACATGAGGTAAAGAGGCCTTGGCCTGCTTAGCTCACCCACTGAGGACATTTCTGCAGGAACTCGGGATACAGTCCTTGCCATCTTCTCCTGTAACTAACCTACATTTAACGATCAGTGCCAGTAGTTGTGGAGGAGCACAGAGCCTCTACTGATGGCCACAAGTCTGCCCTCCTCAAATGGGTTCAGGAATGAAGGAGGTGGTGCTGTGGGAATTACACGTGTGTGGGAGAAAGAGATGTTGGAGACCCATACCAGGAACAATAGGAAAGGTAATTGGAGAAGGTACAGGAGAGGGGAAGAGTGGAATGGGAGAGGGAAAAGTAGCTGTGGGGGGGAAGACGGTAGTGTCAATCAGGGGAAGTGGTTGGGTAGGAGAGGGAAAAAGGGGTGGTAGAGGAGAGAGAGAGGAAGGGGGTTAGGGAGGGTGGTAAAGGTTAAGGTGGGCGAGGGGAAGGGGGCAACGGGACAAAGATAATGAGGGAGTGGAAGGAAGAGGAGAAAAGACAATCACTAGCCTGATGACCAACCCTGTACGTGCCTGCTAGCCAGGAGGTGGATCCCTCAGTACCGCTACCCACAATGCTATTGATTTCTCTATCATCCTCTCAGTGTTTGTCTATTTTGGAACTTTTCAATTTCCTGCAATGGCTTCAGTGTGGAAGCTTTCCAGCTGAAATGTTGGGAGGAGCTGCCTATTGAGATGGTCACGGTTGTGGGAATGGGAACCCATTTGACAGTAATGTGTGAGAGACACAGGACATGGTGTGGACTTGTATAAGGGTGAAATTTCTCAAATCTATTCACACAGCACAGAGTTCTTCCTCTCGCTGAGCTGAACTTGAAGTGTGTAATCGCCGCGGAACACTGGTAGAATGGCAATGGTGCTGGTTTCTGCTCTGGTCAGGATTGGCTGTCAGTCATGGGGAGGTACTCCTGCCAGTGCTCAGATTCTCTGTCAACAGATGCTCAGTCACTTTGAGCAAGGCTCGACTGAAGTGGGGAACAGGTTCTGTGTGCTCGGGATGACAGCTGGCTGGTGAGGGCTCCCAGTCCCAATCCTCCGAAAGCTGCTTTAGGTGGTTTTCAGCTTCTCTTTCTCTTGCTTAGGGTCGCCCTTCCCGTCAGCTTCTTTCACCACCGCTCCCACTACCACCTCCTTGTCTCTGTCATCGGCTTGTCTGATGACCAGCAGCCGGCAGGTGAGCAGGATCCCAAAGACAAGGGCATGGGCATAACGTCTGAGTGGGTCACCCACCAGCTGGTGGAAGAAGAGCACAGCTAGAACAACCAGCAGCAGGATGAAGTTGGCCACGTCCTTGGGTCTCCCAGGGACCAGGGTCATGACAATGCCACACGTCACCTCCAGTGTCCCGATGAGTTTCCGCAGCAGGATCGAGGAGATACCCATCTTCTTTAACACAGGAAGGGCCTTGGCATATTCCTTGTATGCTCTTTTCTGCAATCAAAATGATTTAAAATTGAAGCCATTAGTTATTCAAAGATGCATCCAGAGTTGTTTAACACTTAGTCCCGTTGTTTGCATTTACCCACATCTCAGCAAACATTTCCATTAGACTATAGTTAAAGTTTAGAATTCAGTACTCTGGGACTGAAGCTGTTCTCCCTCATCTACCACAGACACCCTTTTCTCCCCCATTTTAATTTCACCCTGTCATTCTAAAAAACTTAATTTTGCATTTGAGTTTCCTTATTTAGGAAAGGTGATACTATGGCCAAAAAGGAAATGGAAATACAGTGACTACGTTACCCAAGGGGTCCAATATTCTCGCGGGCAGGTTTGATAGAGCTGTTGGGGAAGGTTTAAACAAATTTGGCAGGGGGATGGGAACTGGAGTGAGGGGACTCAGAATAGGACAGAAGGTTAAAAAAACAAAGATAGCTTGCAGTTAGACTGTCAGGAAGGACAGGCAGATGTTGGGACAAAATTGCAGCCAGCAGGTTGAATATTAGTGCATCAGGGATACAGAATCAAAAAGGATAGCAAATACAGCACTCAAAGTGTTATATCTCAATGCATGGAGTATAAGAAATAAGGTGGATGATGTTGTTGCACTATTATAGATTGTCAGGTATGACCTTGTGGCCATCACTGAATTGTGGCTGAAGGATGGTTGTAGTTGGGAACTGAATGTCCAAAGTTACACATTATATCAGAGGGAGAGGAAGGTAGGCAGAGGGGGTGGTGTGGCTCTACTGGTAAAGAATGGCATCAAATCAGTAGAAAGATGTGACATAGGATCAGAAGATGTTGAATCCTTGTGGGCTGAGTTAAGAAACTGCAAGGGTAAAAGGACTCTGGTGGCAGTTATAGACAGGCCTCCCAACAGTGGCTGGGATGTGGACCACAGATTACAACAAGAAATAGAAAAGGTGTGTCAAAAGGGCAATGTTATGATAGTTCTGGGAGATTTTAACATGCAGGTCAGTTGGAAAATCAGGTTTGTAATGGATCTCAAGAGAGAGAATTTGTGGAATATCTAAGGGATAGCTTTTTAGAACAGCTTGTTGTTGAGCCTACTAGGGGATCAGCTATACTGGATTGGGTGTTGTGTAATGAAAGTGATTAGGGAGCATAGGGTAAAAGATCCCTTAGGAGGTAGTGATCACAATATGATTAGGTTCAACTTGAAATTTGATAGGGAGAGAGTTAAGTCTGACATAGCTGTATTTCAGTGGAGTGAGGGAAATTACAGTGGTGTGAGGGAGGAGCTGGCCAAAGTGACCAGATGAACTGCACCATAGGGTTCTGAAAGAGGTAACGGTAGAGATTGTGGAGGCATTAGTAATGATATTCCAAAAAATTATTGGATTCTGGCCTGGTGCCAGAGGACTGAAAATTTGCAAATGTTACTCCACTCTTTAAGAAAGAAGGACGGCCGCTGAAAGGAAATTATAGACCAGCTAGCCTTACCTCAGTGGTTGGGAAGATGTTGGAGTCAATTGGAGGTTATGGAGTACTTGGTGACACAGGACAAGATAGTACAAAGTTAGCATGGGTTCCTTAAAGGAAGATCTTGCCTGACGAACCTGTTGGAATTCTTTGAGGAGATTACAAGTAGGATAGATAAAGGGGATGCAGTGGATGTTGTATATTTGGACTTCCAGGAGGCCTTTGACAAGGTGCCACACATAGGCCATGGCATTACAGGAAAGTTACTGACACAGTTCAAGTATTGGCTGATTGGTAGGAGGCAGCAAGTGGAAATAAAAGGATCTTTTAAGAATCTGGTTGGCTGCCAGTGACTAGTGGTATTCCGCAGGGGTCAGTGTTGGGACAGCTTCTTTTTATGCTGTATATCAATGATTTAGATGATCGAATAGATGTCTTTGTTCCAAGTTGGCAGATGATATGAAGATTGGTGGAGGGGCAGGTAGTGTTGAGGAATGCAGAAGGACTTAGACAGATTAGGAGAATGGGCAAGAAAGTGGCAAAAGAAATACCATGTTGGAAAATGCATGGTCATGCACTTTGGTAGTAGAAGTACATGTGCAGATTATTTTCTAAATGGGGAGAAAATACAAAAATCTGAGATGCGGAGGGACTTGGGAGTCCTTGTGCTGAACACCCTAAAGGTTAACTCGCAGCTGGTGAAAAAGGCAAATGCCATGTTAGCATTCATTTCAAGGATCGATGCTGAGGCTTTATAAGGCACTGGTGAGACCTAACCTTGAGTATTGTGAACAGTTTTGGGCTTCTCATCTAAGAACAGATGTGCTGGCATTGGAGAGGGTTCAGAGGTGATTCCAGGAATGAAAGGGTTATCATATGAGGAAAGCTTGATATCTCTGGGTCTGGAATTTAGAAGGATAAGGAGGGATCTCATTGAAACCTTTCAAATGTTGAAAGGCCTAGGCAGAGTAGAAGTGGAAAGGTTGTTTCCCATGGTGGGGAGTCCAGGACAAGAGGGCACAGCATCAGGATAGAGGGGTGTCCATTTAAAACAGAGATGTGGAGAAATTTCTTTAGCCAGAGGGTGGTGAATTTGTGAAATTTGTTACCACAGGAAGCTGTGGAAGCCAGATCAATGGATGTAGGTTCTTGATTGGACATGGCATCAAAAGTCACGGGAAGAAGGCCAGGGAGTGGAGCTGAGGAGGGAAACAAGGACCTGCCATGATTGAGCACTCAATGGGCCAAATGGCCTCATTCTGATCCTATGTCTTATGGTTCTGTGGTCCACAGAGACCTGGACTAATAATCTAGGGATTATTCAAATCCTATCTCAGCAGCTGAGGAATTAATACATATAACCTGGAATTAAAAGTTAGTATCTTTAATTAGCTATCCTTATTCAACCTGGCCTGTATGCGACTCCAGCTTCAGAATTTCTTGAATCCTAACTCTGCAACAGGAGCACGGAAACCCATTATTTCATTAGAATCCTTATTACCCCGGACTATCCGGAGTTAATCAATCACACATTTAAAATTTTAACTACAGGCATTAATTCCGATTCTTACACACTTCACAATTAACACCAAGTTCTGCGTATAGAAATGTGCCCAAAACCCCACTTCCATATGCAGCCTGGCTCTGGCTATTAATGTAACAACCCACCCACCCCACCCCACCTAAATTCTCTAGGGAGAAGAAGCAGTTTGGTTTCAATTGATTTGCTTTCCCTTAGCATCATGAAACATGTCTCAAATTATTCTTCTAAATTCCAGGAAACAAAGCCTTACTTAGTGTGATCTCATCTTGTAATTTAACCCAGAGTCCAGGCATCATTCTAGTAAATCTACACTGTGCACCCTTCTGCAGACCATTCACAGGACTGAGCTTTCTATGTAAGTTTAACCCTTTTGTTCTCTAGATTCAAAGACAAGGATTCCATTTACCTATTCTCTGTTTGCAGTATTTAACTTTAAAACTTTGATGACTTGTCTTTTCAGATGTCTACCATTCAATGTGTAAGCTTTGATCCCGCTGTAAGTTTTGACAATCTTCCTCACTGTCCACTACACCCCCAATCTTGGTATCATTCACAAATTTACCGATCCGCTTAACCACATTATCATTCAGATTATTGATACAGATGACAAACAACAATGTCCCAGCACCAGTCCCTGCTGCATTCCACTAGTCACAGGCTTCCAGCCAGAGAGGTAACCATCTACTACTGCTCTCTGGCTTCTCCCACAGAATGCCAATATCAAATTCAATTTACCTCCTCATCTTGAATGCCAATCGACTGAACTTACCTTGACCAACCTCCCATGTGGGACCTTGTCCATGTGGACAACATCCACTGCCTTGCCTTCATCAATCTTCCTGGTAACTTCCTTGAAAAATCCTATAGGATTGGCTATCCCTAATAGGTCCAAATCTATCCAAATATCCATATATCTGGTCCCTTAGAATAACTTCCAATGACTTTCCCACTATTGATGTCAGGCTCACTGGCCTATAGTTTATCCTGGTTTATTTTTAGGGCTTTTTTTAAACAGCAGAGCAATACTGGTTATCCACCAATCCTCTAGTACCTCACCTGTCACTAAGGATGATATGAATGTCTCTGCGAGGGCCCTGGCTGTTTCTACATTTGCCTTCCAAAGACAATAGGTGCAGAAGTAGACCATTCGGCCCTTCGAGTGAACACCTTGTACACCAAGTAGACATTTGCCAGAAAACAGCCACACCTGCCAGATCCTTTCTGACACCATCAAAATTGGCCTTTCTCCAATTTAGAATCTCAACCTGTGATCAAACATATTTTTTTTCCATATTTAATTTATTTTTTTTTAGATACACTACAGAATAGTAGATCAAGTATTGCACACTCTCTTGATGGGACTTAGAACTGATTAAGGAAACTTTCCTGTACACATTTGACAAACTCTACCCCATCCTGCCCTTTTATAGTATGGGAGTTCCAATCGAGATGTAGAAAGTTAAAATCATCTATAATAACCTCATGTTTCTTGCAACAGTCTGCAATCTCTCTTACAAATTTGTCCTTTAAATCGTGCCGACTGTTGGGTGGACTATAATATGGCCCATGAATGTGGTCATACCTTTCTTATTCTTCAATTACGTCCATAAGCCCTCACTAGACAAGTTCTCCAGTCTGTCCTGACTGAAAACTGCCATGACGTTTTCCCTGGTTAGTAACCCTTCACTTTTAATCCCTTCCGCTCTGTTGCATCTAAAACAAGATTGAGTTTCCAGTTCTGTCCCTCCCGTAACTAAGTATCACTAATAGCTACAATATCATAATTTCATGTGTTAATCCATGTCTTGAGCTTATCTGCCTTTCCTACATTATTTTTTGCATTGAAATAGATATAGTTCAGGACACTAGTCACACCATACTCAACCTTTTGATTCCTGACTTTGTCTGAGGTCTAAACATCTGTTTCCACAACCTTTCCTCTATCTGTTCTATCACACTGGTTCCCATCCCCTTGCAAATCTAGGTTAAACCTCTCCATGCAGCCCTAGCAAACCTTCGGTGCCAATATAGCTTGCAGACGATGCTTGGCAGATCAACACCAACACAACAAAGCAGAACATAATAAGCAAAGAAGTAACAGCCAAAAAAAGCCCCTTTCCCCCTTCACACCTCCCACATACATGGACAGTCCCAGGACTGGCCTCTGGGGCTTCAGCCTCCAGGCATTGATCTATGGTATCAACCCACAGACTGGTCAATGACACAACCCCAAACTCCAGGCTCACCGACTCACTGGCCCTCGTGCTTCCTGTTCACATGGACATCCAACCTGGGTCCAGATGACCTGGGGTATTTTTTGTCATCCATCCACATCACTGGCCTTTCCAGTGTGGAGCAGAGGCCTAGACTCTGGCTGTTCTTTGATTAAAAAACAACTGTCTGAGCCACGATCTCAATGGAGACCCCAGCTCTGCACTTTGACTGTATGCAGACTGCACAGCATCTTCCTTCTTATTTTACCACTCTTCTACACTTATTCTCTCTTCCTCCCTCCCTCTCTCCTGAGCCCCTCACCCTTTCTGTTCTCATTCTTTTCCACTTCTCACTTCAACCGGATGCCTGCAAATAAAGAAACAGGTGGACTTCATTTGATTTCAACCAGGATCAGCTCGTTCTCCCTCACACACTGGGCCTGTCCTTAGCATCTCCTTTACCTGTTCATGGTCAGTCATCATTCACAACCAGAAGCAGCAAGACTACAGAATTCTGGTCTGATCCTGGAGTTGTGGGATTTCCTAGACATGCTGCTTCTGCTGTTCAGCTTGCAACTACTTCTACAGCTTTGACATGTTAGAATTAAGTTCTAACTCAATACTTTGATTTATACTCAATACTTTGGAATGAGCTTTGATAACTATAATCATGGAAATTATAGGCTGGTAAGTTTGACGTTGGTAGTAGGTAAATTATTGGAAGGAGTACTAAGAGATAGGATCTACAAGTATTTGGATAGACAGGGACTTATTAGAAAAAGTCAGTATGGCTTTGTGCATGGTAAGTCATGTTTAACTAATCTATTAGAGTTTTTTGAGGAAGTTACCAGGAAAGTGGATGAAGGGAAGGCAGTGGATGTTGTCTACATGGACTTCAGTAAGGCCTTTGACAAGGTCCCGCATGGGAGGTTAGTTAGGAAGATTCAGTCGCTAGGTATACATGGTGAGGTAGTAAATTGGATTAGACATTGGCTCAATGGGAGAAGTCAGAGAGTGGTAGTGGAGGATTGCTTCTCTGAGTGGAAGCCTGTGGCTAGTGGTGTGCCACAGGGATTGGTGCTGGGTCCTCTATTTGTCATCTATATCAATGATCTGGATGATAATGTGGTAAATTGGATCAGCAAATTTGATGATGATACAAAGATTGGAGGTGTAGTGGACAGTGAGGAAGGTTTTCAAAGCTTGCAGAGGGATCTGGACCAGCTGGAAAAGTGGCAGATGGAGTTTAATACAGACAAGTGTGAAGTATTGCACTTTGGAAGGACAAACCAAGGTAGAACATACAAGGTAAATGGTAGGGCACTGAGGAGTGCAGTAGAACAGAGGGATCTGGGAATACAGATACAAAATTCCTTAAAAGTGGTGTCACAGGTAGATAGGGTAGTAAAGAGAGCTTTTGGTACATTGGCCTTTATAAATCAAAGTATTGAGTATAAGAGTTGGAATGTTATGGTGAGGTTGTATAAGGCATTGGTGAGGCCAAATTTGGAGTATTGTGTGCAGTTTTGGTCACCAAATTACAGGAAGGATATTAATAAGGTTGAAAGAGTACAGAGAAAGTTTACAAGGATGTTGCCGGGATTTGAGAAACTGAGTTACAGAGAAAGGTTGAATAGGTTAGGACTTTATTCCTAGGAGTATAGAAGAATGAGGGGAGATTTGATAGAGGTATATAAAATTATGATGGGTATAGATAGCGTGAATGCAAGCAGGCTTTTTTCACTGAGGCTAGGGGAGAAAAAAACCAGAGGACATGGGTTAATGGTGAAGGGGGAAAAGTTTAAAGGGAACATTGGGGGGGGGCTTCTTCACAGAGAGTGGTGGGAGTGTGGAATGAGTTGCCAGATGAAGTGGTAAGTGTGGGCTCACTTTTAACATTTAAGAAAAACTTGGACAGGTACATGGATGAGAGATGTATGGAGGAATATGGCCCTGGTGCAGGTTGGTGGGACTAGGCAGAAAAATGGTTCAGCACAGCCAAGAAGAGCCAAAAGGCCTGTTTCTGTGCTGTAATGTTCTGTGGTTAGCACCTCTCCTTTAGATATCTCCTTTTTTTCACTTCACCTTGAAGCTGTGTTAGTCCCAAAGCTTGAGAATAATCCCCATCTTCAGCCAGAAGTGTCAAGTGACCTTCTGCCCGAGATCCCACCAACAAAGAAGTAGGTTGCTAGCCAATTCTATTCATTTCACATCCCATCAGAATCAAATGATAGACTGGAGTAGCAAAGTGATTGGCCACGGTAGGATGCGGAGCTAAGGCGTCGTCAGAGGGTGGCCTCTTCGAGCTAATCTACCAAACAGCTTTAATTTCTTCTCTGATGGGGCTCTGTTGGAGTCCATGATTTACAGCTGCTCTCAAACTGTGGTTCTTTATGGTGATGGTCCCCACTCCTGCAGCTCACTAACCGGCCATTTTTTGATATCCCAAGGGTGCAGCCTGGAAGATGGTTACTTTTGGGGTGAAGCCCTGTGGACAGGCTGATTCCGTGCTGACTGTGGCGTTGCGGGAGAATGGAACGTCATGATAGCGGATCGGAAGAGCGTATTCTGCGCTGCATCTCAATAGGTAGATTAGATAAATCGATAAAAGAAAAGGAATGATAGTGCTAAAGGGGCCAAGTTAGTATTATATTTATAGCGACCAGCTTTGAATTTATTACTCTCTGGATTGAGGAGAGTTGTTCAAAGAAAGGTGGAGACAGCAGTTTAAGTCACACTCTACAGAGCCATGCAGTCTGTCAACACAGAGAAAGGTGGTGCCACTCTCCAGCAAAGTTCTTACTCGCTGTACCAGAGTGTGGTCAAAAGCTCCACATATCAGCTTGGGGGGAGGGGTGATTGATGCCTTCTGAACCGGCCCAGCACCAGCCCTCATTACAGCTTCTCCCTCGGCCACTGACCCGGAGGGTGGGGGTTGCACGCGGTCCCTGGCAGGCAACAAGATGGCAAGGCATTGTTTGCTGTCAGTCCCTGGCACAGCAGAGGGTGGTGGGAGTACAGCCAGTTGGAGCCCTGACCCCAGGCTGCCTCGGGTGAAACTGAGATCTGCAAACACCAAAGGAAAAAGACTGGTTTCTGAGGGGAAATCTCAGTGTCAGGACAAAACTGCAAAACTGCCTTCCTCGGATTGCTGCTTCGACTCAACCTTCATCATCAGGTGGGAGGTGTGCTGGCAATTCCATGACTCGTCACTCTCAGACAAAGTGGTGTTCCTAAGACCTGTGCAATATTGACACAGGAACTGACATGCGCCCAGTGAAATAGAGGCAACAACCATCTCCAAGACATTCTTTCTTCACCCCTCTCTCCCAGAATGTAGAAGATGCCTGAAAGCATAAACCACCAGGATCAAGGACAGCTTCTACCCCACTGCAGTAAGATGATTGAATGGTTCCTCCGTACAATAAGATGGATTCTTAACCTCATAATCTACCTGGTTGCAACCTCGAACCTTATTGTGTACCACACTGCTCTTTCCTGTAGCTGTGAGACTTTATTCTGCGATTTTATTGTTTTACTTGTTCCATCACAATGATCTGTGTGAATAGTATAAGATACAGGCTTTTCACTGTACCTCACATGTGAGCAAAATGACAAACCAAGACCAAACCGATACTGATATCCACATCTCCTTGATCCTACATCCCCATCCTCAGATTTATAAACTTAATTTCTGTGGCTATCAGATCAGGGGAGACTGGGGACCTTCCCAAACTCTCCTGGTGACTCATTCCCATGGTCTATCCATCAAGGTACAAGTTAGAAACATGACAGAGTCATCTCTGTTGCTTGGATGAATGTGGCAACGCTCAAGTCATTTGGTGGCATGGAGTTGAGCAAAGAAACTGGCCTCTGAGCCCAGCTGACTGTTTTGCCCACCTATGCTAATCCTATTTGTCTGCATCAGGCAGTTTCCTTCTCTGCCTTCCCTTTTGTGTAATGCACGTGCTTGAATAAAGACAATAAGACATAGGGTAGAATTAGGCCATTTGGCCCAACAAGTCTGCTCTGCCGTTCGATCATGGCTGATTTGTTATTCCTGTCAAACCCATTCTCCTGCCTTCTCCCTGTAATCTTTGATGCCCTTACTAATCAAGAGCCTATCAGCCTGCACAGCTGTCTGTGGCAATGACTTCCACACATTCACTACCCATGGCGAAAGATATCCCTTCTCATCTCTGTTGAGCCAGTAAATGCCTCATACATAATAAATAATTTGATTCCGCTACCTCCTCTGGCAGCGTTCCAAATATCAATTAATCTGTGTGGAAAAAAAAACTTACCCCCAGACCCCTTCAAAAGAAAAACAGGAAAGAATACAGAACTTCAATAATTCTCAGTATTGACTTAGGTGGTGTCAAACTAGCAGATTTCCTAAACCCTGTGACTCTTACCAAAACCCCAGAGCATTTGTGATTGCCTTTTCTTGAGTATCTCACACAGTTCCCCGGGGTTCAGGTGTGTTTGAGAGTGAGCCGGATGTCAGGAGCCGCCTCCAGGCTGCCGAGTGCACTGTCCACCGACTGCGGTGCTGAAACTGAGCGAGCTGTGCTCCTGTATGAGTGTGTGCGATGTGCTGGGGTACAAACTGCACGTTTGCACGGCGGTATCCGAGTGTGCACTTCTCCGAAGCCGCAGTAATGAGCGTGTGAGGCTTTCTGATGCGTTCTCTAACCCCGGCTCCCACATAATCAACTCGCAGGCCGGAGACCAGCAGATCGCCCTGAGCCCGCGGCCCGGTGACGGTCTCGATACCCGAGCCCAGTGTCAGCAGCCCCAATCACTGGGTCCCGCGGCCCCAAATCTAGAGGCCGATGCCCGCGGCCCCAATCTCGGAGCTCGATGATGCCGGCGCACCCCCTCCCGCTTACCATCTCACTGAATGCATCCCTGCTGAGGCGCGGCGTCAGTTTGACAGTCCCCATGAAGACAAAGAACAGCCCGAGCGCGACGGACAGAACGACCACGGCCAAGGTCCGGGGCGACATCACGGCGAGCGGCCGCCTCACGCCCGCAGCCCCGCGTCCTGCTTACGTTCCGCGCCGGGTCCCAGCGCCCGCCTCGCTGCTGGGCGGGGCTCAGCCTCGGGAGGCTCGGAGGGTGGAGTGACCGCCTACCACCCTCCGCCCGAGGCCGACCCACCCACACCATGACACTCCACTGAACCACATCACCCGGGCTACATCCACACTTGTACATCGATGGTCCCAACGCCACCACATCCCAGCTAACACACACATCACTAAACTACATTCAGGCTACATCACACATACATCACCCACCACGCTACGTCAAGCCGCTCCTTTACCCCCTCACCCCCATTTAACTGACTCCTTCACCAAAACACACCCTCTCAACCCAATCTTTCACCCCCGCACCCCCACTCAACCGATTCCTTCACCCCCACACCCCCACTCAACTGACTCCTTCACACCCACACCCCCACTCAACTGACTCCTTCATTCCCACTCAACCGATTCCTTCACCCCCACACCCCCACTCAACCGACTCCTTCACCCCCACACCCCCACTCAACCGACTCCTTCACACCCACTCCCCCACTCAACCAACTCCTTCACACCCACACCCCCACTCAACCGACTCCTTCACCCCCACACCCCCACTCAACCGATTCCTCCACCCCACACCCCCACTCAACTGACTCCTTCACACCCACACCCCCACTCAACTGACTCCTTCATTCCCACTCAACCGATTCCTTCACCCCCACACCCCCACTCAACCGACTCCTTCACCCCCACACCCCCACTCAACCGACTCCTTCACACCCACTCCCCCACTCAACCAACTCCTTCACACCCACACCCCCACTCAACCGACTCCTTCACCCCCACACCCCCACTCAACCGATTCCTCCACCCCACACCCCCACTCAACCGACTCCTTCACCCCCACACCCCCACTCAACTGACTCCTTCAGTCCCACTCACCCGACTCCTTCACCCCCACACTCCCACTCACCAACTCCTTCACTCCCACACCCCCATTCAACCGATTCCTTACATTCAACCAACTCCTTCACCCCCACACCCCCACTCAAGCCAATCCTTCACCCCCACTCAACCGACTCCTTCACACCCACACCCCCACTCAACTGACTCCTTCACACCCATTCAACCCAATCCTTCACTCCCACACCCCCACTCAACCGATTCCACCCCCACTCAACTGACTCCTTCACCCCCACACCCCCACTCAACTGACTCCTTCACTCCCACTCAACCGACTCCTTCACTCCCACTCACCCGACTCCTTCACCCCACACCCCCACTCACCCGACTCCTTCAACCCCACATCCCCACTCACCCGACTCCTTCACCCCCACACCCCCACTCAACTGACTCCACCCCCACTCAACTGACTCCTTCACTCCCACTCACCCGACTCCTTCACCCCACACCCCCACTCACCCGACTCCTTCACCCCCACACCCCCACTCAACTGACTCCACCCCCACTCAACCAACTCCACCACCACATCCCCACTCGACCGACTCCTTCACCCCCACACCCCCACTCACCCGACTCCTTCACCCCCACACCCACACTCACCCGACTCCTTCACCCCCACACCCCCACTCACCCTCCTTCACCCCCACACCCCCACTCACCCGACTCCTTCACCCCCACACCCTCACTCACCCGACTCCTTCACCCCCACACCCCCACTCAACTGACTCCACCCCCACTCAACCAACTCCACCACCACATCCCCACTCAACCGACTCCTTCACCCCCACTCAACCAACTCCACCACCACATCCCCACTCGACCGACTCCTTCACCCCCACACCGCCACTCACCCGACTCCTTCACCCCCACACCCTCACTCACCCGACTCCTTCACCCCCACACCCCCACTCAACCGACTTCTTCAGCCCCCACACCCCCACTCAACCGACTCCTTCACCCCCACACCCTCACTCAACCGACTTCTTCAGCCCCCACACCCCCACTCAACCGACTTCTTCAGCCCCCACACCCCCACTCACCCGACTCCTTCATCCCCACACCCTCACTCACCCGACTCCTTCACCCCCACACCCCCACTCACCCGACTCCTTCACCCCCACACCCCCACTCACCCGACTCCTTCACCCCCACACCCCCACTCAACCGACTTCTTCAGCCCCCACACCCCCACTCAACCGACTTCTTCAGCCCCCACACCCCCACTCACCCGACTCCTTCATCCCCACACCCTCACTCACCCGACTCCTTCACCCCCACACCCCCACTCAACTGACTCCACCCCCACTCAACCAACTCCACCCCCACACCCCCACTCAACCGACTCCTTCACCCCCACTCAACCAACTCCACCACCACATCCCCACTCGAACGACTCCTTCACCCCCACACCCCCACTCACCCGACTCCTTCACCCCCACACCCTCACTCACCCGACTCCTTCACCCCCACACCCCCACTCAACCGACTCCTTCACCCCCACTCAACCAACTCCACCACCACATCCCCACTCGACCGACTCCTTCACCCCCACACCCTCACTCACCCGACTCCTTCACCCCCACACCCCCACTCAACCGACTGTTTCAGCCCCTCATCCCACTGTACCGACTCCTTCACTCGAACCGCTAATCAACAGAGTCCTTCACCCCATCCCAGAACATAACCTGCCTCACGTCCCATCTTCCTATTCCAAATTGGGGCTGGTCCACTGCCCCGATCTTGACCGTCCACCACACTCAGTGCATTGCCTCAAAGAACACAGCCTTGGGAAGAGGGCAGAGTTCTCCCATTCCGTGAAGGATCTGCACCACCCACAGAATTTCCACTGCATTTCCCCCAACAAACTCCAGGGGTTCAACCCTGACCATAGATCATAACAGATCTACCTAATCACCCCTTTGCTCGAATGCAAACAGGACCTGTTAGGACTAGGTAAGGTATCATTGCTACCACCTCCCATAGCATCCTGACCAGCTGACTTAATTGAGAGTGGATGATCAAAACATTAAAACTCCTGTTGGATTTTGACAGGGTGAATTTGGAGGGAATATCTTCTCTTTGGGAAAGTCCAGAATTTGGAGCCATGATTAAAAAAAAAACAGGTCATCATTTAAGAAAGTGATGAGGTGATTTTTTTGTTTCTCGTGGTGTGTGGGTTCTTGGGCTTTTGCATGAAAGGAGTTGGGTTGCTGAGTTTTATGGTAGAAATAGACGGATAGTTCAGAACCATCATCAGGTTATTGCCACTGTCTCATATCACAGAAATGTGCTGCTCTCTGGCAGCAGCCATGCTGAATGTGTGGGATTTCTCCCACAGTCCAAAGGCGCACGAATTAGTAGAAACACAGGAGACTTACAGCACAATACAGGCCCTTCGGCTCACAAACCTGTGTCGATCATGTCCTTACCTGAGAAATTACCAAGAGTTACCAATAGCCCTTTATTTTTCTGAGCTCCATGTACCTGTCCAGGAGTCTCTTAAAAGACCCTATCGTATCCGCCTCCACCACCGTCGCTGACAGCCTATTCCACGCACTCACCACTCTCTGCATAGAAAACTTACCCCTGACATCTCCTCTGTACCTACTTCCAAACACCTTAAAACTGTGCCCTCTTGTGCTAGCCATTTCAGGCCTGGGAAAAGCCTCTGACTATCCACATGATCAATGCCTCTCATCATCTTATACACCTCTATCAGGTCACCTCTCATCCCCCGTGACTCCAAGGAGAAAAGGCCAAGTTCACTCAACCTATTCTCATAAGACATGTTCCCCAATCCAGGGAATGTGCTTGTAAACGTAAATCTAGTAGGTTAATTGGTCATTGTAAATTGTCCACTGATTAGGTCAGCGTTGAACCAGGGGTGCTGGGAGGAGCAGCTTGAAGGGCCTGATCCCCACTGTATCTCCAAATAAAGTAATTCATTGTCAATGACTTCCTGTTTTCTTCATGTTATTTCCCTGTATAGTCTATAGAAGTTTTTGAGTGTATTTGTTGACATACCAAAGCTCTTCAAACTCCTAATGAATTATAGTCACTGTCTTGCCTTCTTTATAACTACATCAACAAGTTGGGACCAGGTTAGATCCTCAGAGATCTTGACACCCCCACCCCCCAGGAACCTGAAACTGCTCACTCTCTCCACTTCTGATCCCTCTACGAGGATTGTATCAATGTTTGCATCATCAGCAAATTTATAGGTAGTATTTGAGCTATGCCTAGCCACACAGTCACGGATAGCAAGTAGAGCAGTGTGCTAAATACACACCCCTGAGGTGTACCAGTGTTGATTGTTACCACATTAATACTCTCCCTGTAACTTCTTACATTTATCCCACTTCGTTCCCCAAAACTAAATTCAGAATCGCCTTTCCTTACCAGTTTTACAGATGCGCCGACAGAAGGCAACCCATGTAGGTGCATCACCGCTTGGCCCAAGATTGCAGAGATTGCAGTAAGTTGTGAACACAGCCCAGTCTATCTCACATCCCCCTATCAACAATTTCCACTGCCAAGGGAAATTACTCTTCGTGATTTTTATAAATGACCTGGATGAGGAAGTGGAGGGATGGGTTAGTAAGTTTGCTGATGACACAAAGGTTGGAGGTGTTGTGGATAGTGTGGAGGGCTGTCAGAGGTTACAGCGGGACATCGATAGGATGCAAAACTGGGCTGAGAAGTGGCAGATGGAGTTCAACCCAGATAAGTGTGAGGTGGTTCATTTTGGTAGGTCAAATATGATGGCAGAATATAGTATTAATGGTAAGACTCTTGGCAGTGTGGAGGATCAGAGGGATCTTGGAGTCCGAGTCCATAGGACGCTCAAAGCAGCTGCACAGGTTGACTCTGTGGTTAAGACGGTGTACGGTGTATTGGCCTTCATCAATTGTGGAATTGAATTTAGGAGCTGAGAGGTAATGTTGCAGCTATATAGGACCCTGGTCAGACCCCACTTGGAGTACTGTGCTCAGTTCTGGTTGCCTCACTACAGGAAGGATGTGGAAGCCATAGAAAGGGTACAGAGGAGATTTACAAGGATGTTGCCTGGATTGGGGAGCATGCCTTATGAGAATAGGTTCAGTGAACTTGGCCTTTTCTCCTTGGAGTGAAGGAGGATAAGAGGTGACCTGAAAGACGTGTACAAGATGATGAGTGGATAGTCAGAGGGTTTTTTCCCCAGGGCTCAAATGGTTACCACAAGAGGACACAGGTTTAAGGTGCTGGGGAGTAGGTACAGAGGAGATGTCAGGGGTAAGTTTTTTTACTCAGAGAGTGGTGAGTGCATGGAATGGGCTGCCAGCAATGGTGCTGGAGGCGGATATATAGGGTCTTTTAAGAGACTTTTGGATAGGTACATGGAGCTGGAAAAATAGAAGGCTATAGGTAAGCCTAGTAATTTCTGATGTAGGGACATGGTCAGCACAACTCTGTGGGCCGAAAGGCCTGTATTGTTCTGGTTTAAAATCAGGTTGGTGTCAGATTGCAAGAATGAATTTATTGAATGCCTATGAGGTGGCTTTTTAGAACAGCTTGTGTTTGAGCCTACTCGGGAAAAGACTATTTGGGTGTTGTGTAATAACTCAGATCGTGTTTGGGATTTTAACATAAAAGAACCCTTAGGAGGCTGTGATCATAATAGGATTGAATTCAGACTGCAGTTTGAGAGGGAGAAGCTCAAGTCACATTATCAGTATCACAGTGGAATAGAGGAATTTCAGAGGCAAGAGAGAGGAGCTTGCCCAGGTGGATTGGAGAGGATACTGGTGGGGACGTCAGCAGAGCAGAGATGGCTGAAGTTTCTGAGAATAGTTCACAAGGTGCAGGATAGATACGTCCCAGTTCTCAAATGGCAGGGGCAGGTTACCGTGGCTGACAAGGGAAGTTAAGGACTACATAAAAACCAATGAAAGGGCATACAGGGTAGCAAAAGTGAGTGGGAAGTTGGATGATTGGAAAGCTTTTAAATTCCACAAGAGACAACTAAACGAGCTATAAGAAGGGAAATAATGAAATATGAGGGCACACTAGCCAATAATATAAAGCAGGATACCAAAAGTTTTTTTCAGTTATATAAAGAGAAAAAGGGAAGTGAAGGTTGATATTGAACCACTGAAAAATTATCCTGCTGAGGTAGTATTGGGGGACAAAGAAATGTCAGATAAACTTAATAAGTATTTTACTTCAGTCTTACAGCAGCGCGACTCGGGTCCGGGAGTGTCAGGGTGCAGGAGTGAAGGCCATTGCTATTACAAAGGGAAACGTGCTAGGCAAACTTTTTAAGGTGGCTAAGTCACCTGGGCCAGATGGACTGCATCCTGGAGTCCTGGGAGAGGTTGCTGATGAGGTAACTGATGCATTGGTCGTGATCTTTCAAGAATCACTTGCTTTTTTACATGGTCCAGAGGACTGGAAAATTAAAAATGTCACTTCACTCTTTAAGAAGGGAGGAAGGAAAGGAAATGATAGGCCAGTTAGCCTAACCTCAGTGGTTGGGAAAGTGTTGGAGTCTATTATTAAGGATGAGGTTATGAAGTACTTGGAGACTAATGATAAAATAAGTCAAAGTCAAAATGGTTTCTGTAAAGGGAAATCTTGCCTGACAAATCTGTTCGAGTTCTTCGAGGAAGTAACTAGCAGGTGGACAAGAGTAGCAGTGGATGTCATTTACTTGGATTTTCAGAAGGCATTTGATAAAGTGCCACACATGAGGCTGCTTAACAAAATAAAATCCTATGGCGTTACAGGAAAGATACTGACATGGATAGAGAAATGGCTGACAGGCAGGAGGCAGTGAGTGGGAATAAAAGGGGCTTTTTCTGTTTGGCTGCCTGTGACTAGCGGTGTTCCTTAGGGGTCAGTATTGGGACTACTACTTTTCACATTGTTTGTCAATGATTTAGATAATGGGATTGATGGCTTTGTGGCAAAGTTTGCGGATGATACGATGATAGGTGGAGGGGTAGGTAGTGCTGAGGGAGCAATGCGATTACAGCAGGACAGACAAATTGGAAGAATAGGCAAAAAGTGGCAGATGGAATACAGTGTTGGGAAATGTATGATAATGTATTTTGGTATAAGGAACAATAGTGTGGACTATTATCTAAATGGGGAGAAGGTTCAAAAATCAGAGGTGCAGAAGGACTTGGGAGGTCTTGTGCAAGACTCCCAGAAGGTTAACTTACAGGTTGAGTCTGTGGTAAAGAAGGTAAATGCAATGCTGGCATTTAGACCATAAGATACAGGAGTGGAAGTAGGCCATTCATTAGGACCGTTCAATCTTCTTCCAGTCATCCCCACTTCCCTGCCTTCTCCCTTTGATGCCCTGATTATCAAAAACCTATCTACTTTTTCCTTAAATACATAGAAACATAGAAAATAGGTGCAGGAGTAGGCCATTCGGCCCTTCAAGCCTGCACCACCAACTCAGAACCCTGTACCTGCTTTCTCTCCATACCCCCGATCCCTTTAGCCACAAGGGCCATATCTAACTTCCTCTTAAATATAGCCAATGAACCGGCCTCAACTGTTTCCTGTGGCAGAGAATTCCACAGATTCACCACTCTCTGTGTGAAGAAGTTTTTTCTCATCTCGGTCCTAAAAGGCTTCCCCTTTATCCTTAAACTGTGACCCCTCGTTCTGGACTTCCCCAACATCAGAAACAATCTTCCTGCATCTAGCCTGTCCAATCCCTTTAGAATTTTATATGTTTCAATAAGATCCCTCATCAATCTTCTAAATTCCAGTGAGTATAAGCCTAGTCGATCCAGTCTTTCTTCATATGAAAGTCCTGCCATCCCAGGAATCAATTTGGTGAACCTTTTCTGTACTCCCTCTATGGCAAGAATGTCTTTCCTCAGATTAGGGGACCAAAACTGCACACAATACTCCAGCTGTGATCTCACCAAAGCCTTGTACAACTGCAGTAGAACCTCCCTGCTCCTGTACTCGAATGAGTCCACCCAATCCTGTGTTGTCATTGGAGAGAGTCCAGAGGAGGTTCACAAGGATGATTCTGGGAATGAAGGGGTAAGCAGATGAAGGGGTAAGCAGATGAGGAGCATTTGGCAGCTCTAGGCCTGTGTTCATTGGAATTTAGAAGAATGCAGGAGGATCTCATTGAAACCTACCAAATGTTGAAAGGACTAGATAGGGTGGATGTGGAGATGGTGTTTCCTATGGTGGGGTATCCAGAACTAGAGGGTATAGCCTCAAAACTGAGGGGCGATCCATCAGAACAGAGGTAAGGAAGAATTTTTTTTAGCCAGAGAATAGTAAATCTGTGGAATGCTCTGCACAGTCTGCGGTGGAGGCCAAGTCCATGGGTATATTTAAGGTGGAAATTGAACATTTCCTGATTGGTCAGGGCATCAAAGGATATGGCAAGAGGGCAGGTGTACGGGGCTGAGTGGGATCCAGGATCAGCCATGATGGAATGGCGAAGTGGACTTGATGGGCTGAATGGCCTAATTCTGCTCCTATGTCTTATGGTCTTAAGTTCCAATATTTCATAGAAACATAGAAAACCTACATTACAGTAAAGGCCCTTCGGTCCACAAAGTTGTGCTGAACATGTCCTTACCTTAGAAATTAGCTCGGCTAACCCATAGCCCTCTATTTTTCTAAGCTCCATGTATCTATCCAGGTCTCTTAAAAGACCCTATCATATCCACCTCCACCACCGTCGCCAGCAGCCCATTCCACGCACTCACCACTCTCTGTGTAAAAAAACTTACGCCTGACATCCCCTCTGTACCTACTTCCAAGCAAGTTAAAACCTGCCCTCTCATGCTAGCCATTTCAGCCCTGAGAAAAAGCCTCTGACTATCCACACGATCAATGCCTCTCATCATCTTACACACCTCTATCAGGTCACCTCTCATCCTCCGTCACTCCAAGGAGAAAAGGCTGAGTTCACTCAACCTTTTCTCATAAGGCATGCTCCCCAATCTAGGCAACATCCTTGTAAATCTCCTCTGCACCCTTTCTATGGTTTCCACATCCTTCCTGTAGTGAGGCAACCAGAACTGAGCACAGTACTCCAAGTGGGGTCTGACCAGGGTCCTGTTTAGCTGCAACATTACCTCTCAGCTCCTAAATTCAATTCCACGATTGATGAAGGCCAACACTTTGTACGTCTTCTGAACCACAGAGGAAACCTACACAGCAGCTTTGATTTGGACCCCAAGATCCCTCTGATCCTCCACACTGCCAAGAGTCTTACCATTAATACTGTATCCTGACATCATATTTGACCTACCAAAATGAACCACCTCACAATTATCTGGGTTGAACTCCATCTGCCACTTTTCAGCCCAGTTTTGCATCCTATCGATGTCCCGCTGTAACCTCTGACAGCCCTCCACACTATCCACAACACCTCCAACCTTTGTGTCATCAGCAAACTTACTAACCCATCCCTCCACTTCCTCATTCAGGTCAATAATAAAAATCAGGAAGAGGATGGGTCCCAGAACAGATCCCTGAGGCACACCACTGGTCACCGGCCTCCATGCAGAATATGACCCGTCTACAACCACTCATTGTCTTCTGTGAGCAAGCCATTTCTGGATCCACAAAGCAATGTCCCCATGGATCCCATGCTTCTTTACTTTCTCAATAAGCCTTGCATGGGGTACCTTATCAAATGCCTTGCTGAAATCCATATACACTACATCTACTACTCTTCCTTCATCAATGTGTTTAGTCACATCCTCAAAAAATTTAATCAAGCTCATAAGGCACAACCTGCCTTTGACAAAGCCATGGTGACTATTCCTAATCATATTATGCCTCTCCAAATGTTCATAAATCCTGCCTCTCAGGATCTTCTCCATCAACTTACCAACCACTGAGGTAAGACTCACTGGTCTGCAATTTTACTAGTCTGTAATCTCTACTCCCTGGTGAACAATAACATTTGCATGGGGTAGAATTTGTACAGAATTCACCATAACTTGTGTTCCCTC